>NC_041386.1:174548540-174553202 GCF_002162155.2 Triticum dicoccoides | reverse complement strand
AAACGTATACCCACCTCGTACCGTAGACATACAATCCCGGTCATACGAATACACGTTAGTTTTTTTTTTTGAGGTAAAACAATACACGTTAGTAAGAAGAAAGAGGAAATAAAACTTGGACGACCAGTCGATCGATCCAGCCTGCCGCCCGAGACCCGCTGATCGATCAGGCCTGGCGCACGGCGATCAGGCGGCGGCTGATCTGGATCGTCGCGGGTGGGCTGTGGAGGGGAAGACCGCCGTCGCCGGTGGCCGGCCCGGCGTTGGACGTCGCCGTTCTCCGCATCGACGCCGCCTGTAACCATCCCGATCTCCCACGCCGGCGGTTGCAACCCCGTCGTCTCCCACGTCTCGGTCGCCGGTTAAGGAAGTGGGCGGCCACGTCTTGGACGTCGCCATCTTCCGCAACGACACCGCGTCCGCCGCCTGTAACCGTCCGGGCGTCCCACGGCGTGTACAACACTCGTCCAATACGCCGATGTTGACCTAACTCGTCCGCCGCCGCGGATCCGTCAGGTACTCCCGTTTGTGGATTCGTCGTCTTTCACGTCACCGCCGTCTTGAATCACGCCGGAGGCCCGTGCCTGAAGGCCCCATCGGCGTTGACGGACGACATCGACAGCACCGCTGAAGGTTTGTGACCAGCACTGCATGTTTGGTACTTTGTTCTTCACCTGAAGTTTAGTGTTACAAATTTCCTCACTGTCCACTTTCGGTTCAGTCCCCACTATGAATTCTTGTGGTCTTCAACTGTGTTAAGATGTACACAACGGTGGTGCTGTACTTGCCATTCATGAGTAGATGGATGTTTGTGTTCAGTTACACTGCACGCTCGCCATTCAGGTGGTGGTTCTAGAGTGGTTTTAATTGTGTTTGGTACCAAGAAAACAAATAAATTCTAGTTCTACATAAATCCCAGTGCTCTCTCTGCTTCAGTTTTGTTTCTTGCACTGGCCAAAGATTGGATCTCTACTAAGCTTCCAGTTCTTGTTCTAGCCGTATGGTAGAATATAACGTGGAATAATGTGTTTTACAATTATGTGCAGTGTTGGTAGTAACGTGTGTTTAAATGGACGAAGAAACCTCATTTACGGCTGATGATAATGGTACAAATGATGTCGGTCGGACCGATAACGATCATAGTAATGAAGAAGATGACAGCAGCGATAACGATTCATGGTCATCATATGATATCTTACCTTCAGAGGATTTTTCAAATAATGAACATGGTGCAGACAGTGAAAACGTAAGTGAAGTTTATTTGATTCCAGTTTTCAATTGGCAGAGTACCATATGTGTAATAATTTGTCTGTGTTTTTAATTTACAGGAAGATGTGGACGTTGGGAATGAGCAAAATAATTTTGAAGAATCGTGGGCCGATAACTTGAGCCAGGTTTGTTCAAACATTTTTTACCGCGCGCGGTAGTTTGTAATAGATCATAAACACTGACATAGTTTCATATGTAATTTTGTAGGAGGGTTCAGATGGTCCCGATGGTGGTGACGACGAAGCAGAGATGGACATTGAGGAGGCTCAATACCAGCAGCGCGTGTTGGAGACACATTGGAAGGTCATGGCTATGACTTTTCGGTCACAAGGGGATGCATATATATTCTACAACAGGCACGCCAAAGAACATGGGTTCAGCATCAGGAGAGAGAAGGTGAAACGAGGGAAGGGTGCTTCAGGAATAATACGGTTCAGGTGGTTTGTCTGCTCTAGGGCAGGGAGAAGGCAGAGGAAATTCATAACCATGCAGGGTCGCACCCGCAGGCTTAGACCCGAGACTCAATGCGAGTGCGGTGCGCAGATGGTGGTGAAATTGGACAGGGCACGAGGAGTTTGGTTCGTCGCGTCATTCGTGGATGATCACAACCACGCGATGGCTCGACCCGACGAGGTTCCTTTTTTGTGGTCACACAGACGGATTGGAGATGGCACGAGGGCAGAGATACTGGCTATGCAAGGGGCTGGAATCAGGAAGCATATAATTGTGGACAACTTCATCAGTAGGTACGGTTCGTACGACAAATGCGGACTTATTAGGCGGGACGTGTACAATCTTTGCTGCAGAGAGAAGATGAAGCTCATAGCAAAGGGTGATGCTGAGACGGCAGTGGGCATTATGAGGAACAGACAGGCGAAGGACCCAGACTTCTTCTTCGAGTACGAGCTAGATAAGGAAGGGCGGTTGAAGTGTATGTTCTGGTGCGATGCACAGTCGCGGAGGGACTATCAGGACTACGGAGATGTGGTCGTGTTTGACAGCACGTATAAGATGAACAGATATGGTATGCCGTTCGTCCCCTTCGTCGGTGTTAATAACCACCGTTGCACAACAGTTTTTGGGTGCGCCATTGTTTCCGACGAGACCGAAGCGACGTATGTGTGGCTGCTCCAGACTTTTATGAGGGCAAACTGTCAGCAGAAGCCAAAGTCAATTATCACATACGGTGACGCTGCAATGCTTCGAGCGATTCGGAGTGTCCTTTCAGATGTGCTCCATCGTATTTGCTCGTGGCATATCGAGAAAAATATGCAGAGGCACCTACATTACAAGTCACTAGATGAGTTTAGATCGCTCCCGTACTATGCCACCTCTGAAGAGAACTTTGAGGAGAGATGGACCGCCTTTGTCAATAAATGGAAGACGGATAAAACTGAAGAGTGGCTGAGGAGGATGTATAGGAAGAGGAGACTGTGGGCAGCATCATATCTTTCGGATGGCTTTTTTCTTGGTATGCGTAGTAACCAGAGGAGCGAAAGCCTCAACTCCTCCCTTCACCTTCACCTCGACTATGGTATGACCATAGTTGATTTGGTAGTGCATTATGAGAACTGCATAGTTCGCCTCCGTGAGAACGAGGCGAATGATCACTGTGAGGCCAATCAAAAAGTACCACCGGCGGTTACTGAATATAAGGACATTGAGGAGCATGCAGCCAAAGTATTCACTCCTGCTAATTTCTACATTCTGCAAAATGATTTGAAGAAGATGGGAGAACTGGAGATATTTGAGACGCTGGTGGGAATTGAGCGCCAGACCTTCATCGTCACATGGCAGAATAACCACAAGTTCAGGTATAATGTTCTGTATGAACTAGGTAACTCAGAAGAAACCTTATCATGCACGTGTCGCAGGATGGTTCGGAAAGGGCTGCCTTGCAAACATATTCTCTTTGTTTTGCATCATCTTAAATTGTCTGAAATACCAAAGTGTTGTGTCCTCCATCGGTTGTCGAAAGATGCGAGAGATGGGTTGCCAGCGCAACGCAAGAGTGATCTTTTTGGTTGGGGCTGGTCTGGGCCTGAGGAGAGAGAACGGTACAGTCAAGTGAGCATAAAATCAGCAGAAGCTGCTCATGTTGCAGCAAATGATCCCTTCTTGTTTGATGAATTGATGAAGTGCCTAGACGGTATAATAGCAAGGAAGAAGATCCCGGAAGAGGAACTCATAGGACGCAGAAGGTGTGCTCTAATTGCAAAGCAGGCAATTCAAGCGGAAGAAGATGCAACAGGTATACGTGATCCTGAGAAAGTTTCGACGAAGGGTGCACCTAAGAAAGGCCGGTCAAAGGGTGGCCCTGACGTTACGAAAAATGGTAGACCTAAAGATTTTAGAGAGAAGAAAAGTGGTCCGTTGTGCAGTCTTTGTCATTTTGCAGGTCATAACAAGGCGACATGTAGTCTAAACGAGAAGTAAGTTTTACATTTTTATTTCAGTTATGTTGTGTGTGCGGTTTTACCAACTATATTTTATCACAAGCATTCTTTATATTTCTTTCAGGTACCGGGCGTAGAGAAGTGGCTTCGATCGTGGGAAGAAGAAAACTGGTTGCACGAGTCATGTTGGAAATTGTTATTTATTTATGTAAACATGTGTCCGGCGCAAGAAAACTTAATAAGTATTTTGTTTATGTTTCTCGAAATAATTATGTGAACATCTATTGTATGTACTGAATTATGATTGTCAACATATTTATGTGGACATCTATCCTATGTAGTGAATTAATTGCCATGATTACTGTAATGTTTCGTGTGAAGGAGTCCACAGTTTTAACATGCTGTATTCTCATTTTTTGTTTGTTCACTGTACTGTATATGTGCTGTTTAAATCATGTTGTATTCTCATATATTTTTTGTTCACTGTACTGTATATGTGTTGTTTAAAGGAAAAGTGTGAAAAAAAAGCCGACCAGCAAGCTGGACCCGCCAGTGTTACTTATGCCCTATTCTCTGAGGTGGCCTAGTCAATGGTAGATATTATGTATATTATCCCGTATATTATCCCCACTCATTCTTCCCTGCATTACTTTCTGCTCATTTGTTACTGTAGGCATATATTTTATTCTCTAAACCAACATGTTTCCCTCTTTCATCATCATTTTTGTAGCACATCCGCTCTTGGTTGAATAATCTGTCCATGTTTGTTCATTGTACTGTATATGTGTTGTTTGAAGGAAAAAAGTGAAAAAAAATGCCCGACCAGCAAACTGGACTCGCCAGTAGGTATATCTTTTCACACAAATCAAGCACAACAATGCGACTCGGGCGGTGAAATCGACCACTACGGGCCCAGCGGCGAGGTCCAACGGGGCAGGATGGATATGTAATAGAGGAGTTCGACTCCTATGCCGTGTCGGGCTATATAAACAGGTCG
>NC_041386.1:174544014-174548281 GCF_002162155.2 Triticum dicoccoides | reverse complement strand
TGGTACTAAACCAGTGACCAGGTGTGGCGCGCGCGCGGGGGGCAGGGGCGACCGCGCGGGTGGACTATGGGCCGCCCCAGTTGGCGGGGGAGAGGTCGCGCGCGGGGCGAGGGGGCCGGCCGCGGTGGGCTTCAAATTTGCGCCGGCCCACGAACAAGGCAGTGCATGCTGTGCACGCCGTGCCGCCCGCACTTGTTAGGTTTAGTTCCACCTCGAAAGCGGGGAGGCGCCTCGACCGGCTTAAATATGCGGTCGCGGCTTACACATCGAACTTCTGTGTTATTTATCCTTCCAGCCCCGTTGGAACCTGCTACTGGGCCCGTTGTGGGCCGATTTGATAGCGCGAGTCGATTTGTTTGAAATAATATACCTACTACGGGTCCAGCAGCTTGGGCATTTTTTCAGTACGTCATGACATTTTTTTTCCTTTAAACAAAAAACTGTAGGCATAAATTTCACAAAGGCATAAATATAAAATCAGTAGCGTCCTTTAAACAGAAAACTGTAGGCATACATTTCAGAAATGCATAATCACTTCAAATAGAAAATCAGTAGCGATGCATAATCGATTGTAACAGTACCAACAATTGTCTCAATCACCAAACAGGCATAATTACAATAATAAATTTGTCCCAATCACCAAATAGCCATAATAATCTATGTGCGAAAAAAAGATATTGTGGCATTATTACAATAATAAAACAGATGGTACGAACCACCAAATAGGCATAATCATGTACGTGGCTAAAACCAAAATTCTGCCATTATTACAATAATGAAATGGTATCAAATAGGCATAATCATGTACGTGGCTAAAACCAAAATTCTGCCATTATTACAATAATGAAATGGTACTAAATAGGCATAATCATGTGGTGGGCAAAAACCCTACACACTTGCTGGCACTTATTCCTTCTCCATAATTTTCAGAATCTTCTCCTTCACCTTAGTCAGTGTGTTGCTCTCTGAAAAAAGTATTTCCGCGAGAATGCGTCCCCTTAAAGAATTGATCTCGTCCTGGTCAAAGTCATGTCTGAAGGCATCCCCGTCCCAGAGTTCGATGCATTTCATCACGAAAAGTCCGCAAGACACTCTAAAAATAAAAATGCTAGTCAAGTCATGATGGAAAACACAATTACATATGCAATCGGCTAAGAGCTTACCCGTCACTTTGTCTCGGCATTTTGTACTCCTTTATTGGCCATTTAGACACATCTGGATGATGTGTACCTATAGCAGAGTTGACCTGATTTGTATCTACAGCAATTTCTGCCCTCTGAAAAAAAAATTGTCAAAAAATATTAAGCATGTACAAAGTGATCATCTTACGAACGTACAAATGTATTCATGCTATGCAAAGTTGTTAAGTTACCATCAAAGCAATCTTCGCATGAACTGCCTTGCTTATTTTACCAGTAGAATTTAGAACTTGAAACTCTTTCTTCTTCGTGTGCATGACAATGGTTATCCAATGATTCTTGTTCACATTCAGAGGGAAAAATGCCTACAAAACAGTAAGCTTATGTACAAAAAATTTGCGCCGGCCCGTCAATAGTTGTGTGAAATGCAAATACCTTATCTTTTGCGAAGTACTCGTCAATTACTCTTGACACAGTTTTTGATTCTTTCGTGAAAAATTCCATGTAGTTCATGTTCGAGTTTTTCAGCTTTCCTTTAGCGCGCTGTATGAGGCAGTATGACACCCATGATGTTAGAACATGCCGATCAGCCATAGGAGTAGTAGTCAGCAAGTGGTTCGAATAACAATTGATGACCTATCAAAATTGAGAAGCCAAAAAATGACAGTTAGAAAATGTACTTAGTACAACATAAGTGTATAAGAACGTAAAATAATGCGCATACTTACAGCGCCATTCAACCAGTCGCCCGAAGTGATAGCTTGAAGCATTTCCGCCGTACACGTTTCCCCACCTATTCTCGTCATGTGGACCACAGTCTGCTTACAATGCTTCGGCGAGTCTGCTAGCGTGTCGATATAAATCCTCGCCCCCTCTATCTGATTCTCATCCATAAAGTCCGTACTAAGGAGAACATCACGCATACGAAACAGACCTACAGCAATGAGCGGACATGTAGTTAATTAACTACAAATGTTAGAACATAAAAAGCTTTACAAATGTTTTACAATTAACTTACTTTTTTTCACACGTTTGTGTGGACCGTCCTCAATAATAAAGGGGGACCGACAATACTTTGACTGTTGGCGTTTCCGCTTCCCATCATGCTCCTCAGTCCCATTATTAATCGCGTCCTTACAGATTGTTGCCGGACTAGGGTAAGTACCTTCCGCTGAATTTTCAGCACTAGACCCGACTGATACTGCATTTTCTTTCTGTGGGTTTCTAGTAAGAGAAGGAAAATCATTCGTGCCTAATGATGGTGATGCTTCCTTGGGTGAACCATTATCCTCAATAATAAAGGGGTCGTTTTCAACACCTTTACCAGGTGTACTGGGCATGCCTTCGTCATTGGGAAAGTTCGTACCATTTGGACCCGTGAAGGATGCATCCATCTCCTCCTCCTCGCGTTCTTCCAAAGGAGATGAAGTAACTTCCGTATGATACTTTGGCTTGTACTTTCTCACCAACTCATCACTTTCGTCCTCAAAAGCGCGGTCATCACGGAAGTCCCAACTTCGCTTCACCAGCAAACCCTTCTTACTTAGCTTGTTGAGCAATATCTGCAAGAACACATGGAAGACAATAAGTACATGTAGTTGCCCACGTAAAATAAAGTACACTTTAATAATTACCTCAGCACATTTCTCAGGAATTAGACGTATCTCTTTCTGCATATCTCTTATGCATTTCATGAAGTGTTCTTTCGTACCGCCTCTGCTCGATGAAGCTGTGGGCTTACAACCTTTTCTAGTTCTGCCTCCACCTTTAGGTGAAGGTGGCTCGGTATCTTCCTCTTCGATTATTGCTTCTTTTGCTATTCTGGCATGTCTATATTGTTCGCTTATTAAATCATCAATCTGTGAAATGTTCAACGAATTAAAAATAAGTGATCCGTTATGTACTAGAATTAATGCATGCACTACAAGATATAAATATTTACCGTGCCATGACCACGGTCGTTCTCGTTGTCATATATGTCACGCTTCTTAGCCTCCATTTCGGACCAATTTACCATCAATGGGTACTCCGACAACAAAGGATCGAATGTTTCTACTAAAGTTGGTTGCACCTTCTCCCAGTACATGTACTGCAAAAACATCAAAAGCATTATTGTTCCTGCAGTAGATAACAAGTAAGTAATTCACGATAAAATTACGGTATACCTGGATGAGCGCCAGATTTCCAACAGGCCACTTGAATTTTTTAACATCTTTAACAGTCTTTGTGATTCCTTCAATGCAGACGCGTAACGTGAACGCATTCCAGTTATATGATTTTATGGCTTCGACGTCCTCCACCAACTGGTAAAGAAAATGTGGAACATGTCTGGTGGAGTGCGGTGCTATTATTGTGCCAATGAGGACTAATACCGCTCGCCGCACAAAGTCGTCATCATACGTCCCACTCGAAACTATGTTGTTGATCAACTGATCGATCACTATTTCTCCACTTCGCGCGTCTACGAACTTAGAAGGAACCATTTCCTTCACGTACTCGTCCATTTTACCTAATGCCTTCATAACATCTTTGCCCTTATTCACAAGGCCAAAAATATGAAAGACATCATCCGTCCGCAAGGATATGCCACCTTTTGTCGGACGCAACACGAATCTTTTTTTAATCGGGTCATATTTTTGAATGATGTATTTAAGCAAACACTTTCGCATTTGCATGCTAGGTATCTGCAAAAAATTCTGCAAGCTGGTGCCACGTAGCCGCGTTCGTTGCCTGGCGTTTAACTGGCTGACCAGCGTGCACCACTTCTCCACGGAGCAATAAACTTCTCCGTATTCTTCCATACTAGATACTAGATGAAAAACAACATCAACTATTAGCTATTTGACACAGTGATTTCACATACGTCCACGGCAAGAAACTTCACTTTACCTTCGGGGCCGGGGTTGTTCGTGCGGGGGACGGATCGTGGACGTGACGGCGACCTGCGGATCGTCGACGTGGCGGGATCGGTCGTCGAGGCGGCGGCCGTTCGTGGACGCAGGTGCCCGTTCGTGTAGGCGGCGGGGCTGCTGGCGGCTGCCTGCTGGCGTCTTGCCGAGAGGGCCGGCTGGAGGCGGGCGGAGGGGCTGCTGGCGGTGGGAGGCGGGCGGCGGGCTGATGGCGGCGGG
>NC_041386.1:174543235-174543869 GCF_002162155.2 Triticum dicoccoides | reverse complement strand
AGTCGGGGCGTGGCGATCGTGGAGGAGGCGGGCGTGGAGATCGTGGAGTCGTATAAGGGTTTGACCCCCGATGGATTCTCCTGCATGTATCCAATGATTGATACGCCTGGCCCATTAAGTAATTCTGTTGGCTTTTTTTTTTGACAACTACGTTGATTTATCCAACTTTGTCTACTGGAGAGAGGGTTCCGAAGTACATTTTTTCCACACGCTAGCAACACCGTCGGCATCACGCATGCCAAGTTGCTAATTTTTCTGACTCCGCCAACCGGCCACAAACTTTTTTCACACGCTGGCATCACCGTCAGCATCACGCAAGCCAGGTTGCATATTTTTCCCACGCTCCATGCATTTTCTATGATTTTTCAGGTGAAAAGGCCCCGAAACAGTGGCCGGACGTGACGCAACGTTGGTTTGGTGTCCGATTTCATTCAAACCGTGCGTGGTGGCCTATGTTGGCCACGCCCACATGTGTGCACACTTTCATGCACTTGCATGCATGCGATCACGTACAGCATGTGATACCAGCACGGTTTTGGTCTACCGGAGGGGGTTTCGAAGTACTTTTTTTTTTCCGAGTCCGCCAACCGACCCCAAACTTTTTCCACACGCTGGCATCATCATCGGCATCACG
>NC_041386.1:174512500-174542528 GCF_002162155.2 Triticum dicoccoides | reverse complement strand
CCGAAGTACTTTTTTTTCCGAGTCCGCCAACCGGACCCAAACTTTCTCCACACGCTGGCATCATCATCGGCATCACGCACGCCAGTTTGCATATTTTTCCAACGCTCGATGCATTTTCTACGATTTTCTGGGTGAAAAAGCCCCGAAAAAGTGGCCGGACGTGACACGACGTTGGATTGGTGTCTGATTTCGTTCAATCCTTGCGTGGTGGCCTACGTTGGTCGTGCCCACATGTGTGCACACTTTCGTGCGCTTGCATGCATGCGATCACGTACACCATGTGATACCAGCACGGTTGCGGTCTACCGGAGGGGGTTCTGAAGTACTTTTTTTTTTAAGTTTGATGAACTTTTTTCAGAATCAATGAACTTTTTTCATATGTGATGAACTTTTTCTTGAATCCCATGAACTTCTTTCAAATCCGATGAATATCTTTTTCAAATTTGTGAAATTTTTTCAAATTCGATGAACTTTTTTTCAATCAAAAATGAAAAAAATTCATCCATTTGAAAAGAGTTCACGAGTTTGGAAAAATTCATCATGTAAGGAAGAAAAAAGAAAAAACAGAAAAGAAAAATGAAAAAACGAAAAAGGAAAGAAGAACCTAAAAAGGAAATTAAGTGATTAAGCCTACTGTATGTGCCGTTGTGGCCGAGTGGTTAGCGCGGTGTAACTTGGGACAGGAGGTCGGCGGATCGAGTGACGGCGCACGTGCCAATTTGATTTTAATTTTTCTGTTGGGAGCCCTCCTTTTTTTGGGCTGGCCCGCTTCCCGTCGCTTGCGAGCGCCGTGCCAATTTGATTTTAATTTTTCTGTTGGGCGCCCTCCTTTTTTTGGGCCGGCCCGCTTCCCGTCGCTTGCGAGCGCCAGAAGCGCCAACCGGCGCTTAATGCGCGCGCGGATTAGGAGCTCCCAGTTAGCGCGCGCTTTTTTCGTCGAATTAGAAAATAAACAAAAGGAAAGAAGAAAAGGGTTCAGAAAATGCACTTGGTCGCAGAATGGGGCATGGCGTGGTGGTTATGGCGTGGCACACTTGAACGCTAGTGCGCGGGCTCGAATCCTTGTCGTCGCATTTTATTTTTTGCATCAGTTTAGAAAAAAAAAGGGTACGTGGGCTGCGGGTCGTCCAGGGTGCGCGTGGTCCAGCGGAGAAAAAAACAAGACGTACGCGTATACGGGGAGGCGGGGAAGACTTTTCTAAATATGTATCGAAAAGGTATCGTGCGATCTCGGCCGTCCTTGTATTGGGGGTGTACCCAAGCAAAAGTGAAAGAAAATATGAAACGAAGAGGCCCCACGTCAACCGCCACTGGCTGTGTCTTGTCAAATCACCGGATAAAATGGGTGCAAAATCCGCGCCCTAATCAACAGACTGAAAGCAACCTGCATCTGGACATCCACATCGGATTAATTAACCAAATCCTTGGGGAAATAAATAAACAAATTGAGGATCCTTAGGGGCAACATGGGTGATGCACCCTCCTACCCTTCCTGACCATCTTTGTTTGTTTAGACCACCCTCTTCCTCCCTGCGATGCGATCATTGACGAGGAGTTAAACTATAGCTAGGGGAGGGGAGGGACCTCGAAGGAGAAAAGGTACCGCTGCTGGTGGAGCCTAAAGTTGTGACGTCACTGCGGCTGTGCGACTTGGACAGCTAATGATCCAATCCGAGTTCCGGGAGCCCAGGGACCCACCCACGATATTAGTTTTCATGAGTCTAGCTTAGCCTTTCCTTGTTTTTTAAGGGGCAGCCCAGAATATTCGCCAAGCGGACGTCCGTAATAAACTACTACTACTACTCTAAATTTGAATAAATATTTCCATGTGTCGCAGCAGGACTACTCTGAATGAATGAATAGATGGATGAATGATTGTTTCACAAAAAAGAGAAAAGGAATGGTTGGAAGATTCCTGCTGATCCTCGCATCCTTTTCCTTGCTGCACCGCCTTGGTCTTGGCCGGGTTTTGATGCACCAAGGAAGCGAGCGCGTGCCAACAGCGAACAGATCGCCGCGAAACTCGCCACGGCTTGCGTCCAGCGGAAAGCAAGCGATTCCCGTCCTGGCGCGCCTCACCTCTGTATGTGTCTGTCTGTGTGCTGTGCTGTGCGCGCACGCAAAATCGAGGGCGAGAGAGCGGCTGGCCCGTCCCGCTCGTCGCCGTCGGCCGCCGTGTGTGTGAGCGACAAGTTTTCACCCCCCAAACCCCGCGTCGAGCTGGGGTTGGTTGTTTGGTTGGTTAGGATCAACGGATGTGCTCGTTTCCTTCCTCTCTTCCGTTGCTGGATCGCTTGGAGACACGAGAGAGAGAGGCGGGGCGGGCCGAGGGTTTTCCGAAACGGGATAAGGCTGCAGCTCGTACGTAGCCTACTCACCTCGGCGCCTAGTAGGAGGAGTTCGCCAACTTTTTTTTTTGAGTCTAAACACACTTTATTGATCAAATAAGTTCATAGGGATACAATGAATGTCTGGAGGGTTTATTAGCCACAGATGGCGCCCTAGATCCAGACCGAAAGCATGTTTAGCGAGACTGTGTGCCTCGATATTGGTTGTTCGACCTTCGAAGATAAAGGTACATTGATGAAAATCTCTTGATGTGTCAACAATCTTCTTGACCGTGCTTGCATAAGACCCTCCCGTGCCATGCTTGATATCATTTACCACACCTTGGCAGTCAGAAGCAACTATGAAATCGGTCAAAGCCAAGTCTGAGGCTAGCGCAAGCGCCTCCCGGCAAGCTAGCGCTTCGAGGGTTGCAGGCTCAGTGATGCCATGTATTTTGATTGCTGAAGCTCCCAGGAACTGACCCGAAGAATCTCTGCAGACTGCGCTGAAGGAGCCATACAGATTATCTCTAGAGACCGCACCGTCTACCCTGATCTTGGAGAGACCCGACGGTGGTGGAATCCATGTTTGTCTTAATTGTTCGGAGCTTCTAGCAGTAATCGATCCAATCTTCTTGGGTTTACAGTCTTCCAACTCTCTGATATATCTCATGATAAAGTTGGTGCGTGGATAGTGGACTTTGGAAGATATTTTCATGGAGAGCCTGCCGACGTGCATACCATAGAGCCCATAGGGTAACTGCAACCTGGATGAATTCCGCAGAAGAAAGTGTATCCAACAGGGAGAATAGCCATCGACGTGCGTCAGGCTCACGGGTGCTATTTAAGGTCTCCACCAGATCATGATCTTGTAGCGCCCAAACACACCGAGCTACCGTGCAATGAAGTAATGAGTGTTGCCATGAATCTTCAGATCCACACAGACCACATCTCGTCGAGGTTGACATGTCCCGATGATGTAAAACATCAGCTGTGGGGACAGACTGTTGAGCTAGCCGCCACAGAAAATTTTTGACTTTTGATGGAATATCAACTTTCCATAGTCTATCCCAAGATTTAGCGTCTCTGGAGGTATCTGACGAATGTCCTCTCCCCTCGAGCCAGGCTTCTCTTCGCATCTTAGTTTCAACCAGCATTCGGTAAGCCGAGCGAACCGTCAAAACACCGTTCTTCTCATGTACCCAAGCCCAGAAATCCTCGATTTGTCTCGTACACAGGGGTATAGATATGATCGCTTGTGCATCTGTGGGTAAGAAGATCTGAGAAACTGCCGCTCGGTCCCATTCAGCGCCTGGCAAAATAAGGTCACTGACCCATTGTGGCGGGTTAGCGAGGAGGCTAGTTATAGGTCTCATATTTGCTGGTCTCGGAAGCCAATTATGATCCCATATATGTGTCGTGAGTCCATCTCCAATACGTTTTATGATGCCCTGTTTGAGAACATCGCGACCCTCGATTATAGCCCGCCAGATTTGTGAGGGAGCCGATCCAAGCTCAGCATTCAAAATATCAGCCCCTGGATGGTATTTGGCCCTCAGTACACGTGCACTAAGTGAGTCTGGATCCATTAATAATCTCCATGCTTGCCTTGCAAGGAGAGCTAAGTTAAAAAGCTCGATATCCTTGAATCCAAGACCTCCACAATACTTTGGCTTGGTCATCGTGCTCCACGAGACCCAACTTGGCTTCCTTTTTTCCTCTTTACTCCCCCACCAAAATTTCCGGATCAGTGAGTTGATATGTTCAGACAGTCCGCGCGGCAGTTTGAAGCATGACATGGAATAAACCGGGACGGACTGCGCCACTGATTTTATCAACACCTCTTTGCCACCTGCTGGCAAAAGTTTTTCCATCCACCCCTTAACTTTATTCCAGACTCTATCTTTCAGGAATTTGAAGGCTCCATTCTTACAAGTACCCACATCCGTTGGCATCCCAAGGTATCTATCTGATAGTGACTCCTTTGAAATATTTAGAGCACTCTAAACTTCGGCCTTAAGAGCGGAGGGGCAGCCTTTACTAAAGAACACCGAGGACTTTGCTAAATTGATCCTTTGGCCCGAGGCATTGCAATAACTTTCCATCAAGGAAGACAACTGATTTGCTCCATAAGAACTGGCTTTGACAAACAGCAGGCTATCATCTGCAAAAAGCAAGTGGCTCACCGGCGGTGCCGACGGAGCAACTCGAATTTCACTGAGGCTCGATGATTCATCTTGGGTTTTTAAGAGGCACGAAAGGCCCTCCGCTGCCAGCAAAAATAGGTATGGAGAAATAGGATCTCCGTGACGGATTCCCCTAGATGGGAGAAACTCCTCAAGCTTAGTACCATTGAAAAGAACTGAAAACTTTACTGATGATACCATGCGCATGATTGTAGCCACCCAAGAAGGGGCAAAACCCATCTTGGTCATTATTGCTTCAAGGTAAGTCCACTCGACTTGGTCGTATACTTTCATCATGTCCAACTTGACTGCACAATATCTGTTCTTTTGGGCTTTGTTTCGCTTCATAAAATGTAAGCACTCATAGGCTGTTATAATGTTATCTGTGATAAGCCGTCCCGGAACGAAGGCAGACTGCTCCTCTGAGATAATGTCAGGTAAGATCTGTTTCAGTCTGTTAGATAAAACTTTGGAAGCAATCTTGTATAAGACGTTGCACAAGCTAATTGGCCTGAACTGGGATAAGTTAGTTGGATCTTTCACCTTTGGAATTAAAACAAGGATTGTTTCATTAATTACCTCCGGGCTTTCTTCCCCTCGCAGAATGCGCAAAACCACATTAGTTACCTCGGCACCGCATAATTCCCAGTGCCTCTGAAAAAAATGTGTCGGGTATCCATCCGGCCCTGGTGCCTTGGTAGGATACATCTGAAAAAGAGCTTTTTTCACCTCTTCGCCGGTGTAGGGAGCGGTCAAGAGCGTGTTCATCGCATGAGTAACCTTAACCGGGACAGTATTAAGTACTGCATCCGTCCCTGATGTACCTTCCGAAGTGAACAGGGTTTTATAAAAATCGTTTGTGATCGAGGCCATCTCTGCAGGATCATTTGTAGTCGTTCCGTCCGCTCTTTCTAGGCTTTTTATAGTGTTCTTCCGTCGACGGAGGCTAGCTCGCCGTTGGAAAAACTTGGTGTTTTTATCACCTTCCGTAAGCCGGTCAACTCGCGATCTCTGCCTCTGCTTGATCTCCTCCATGTGGTAGAGGTCAACTAGCTTGTCGCAATTTTCGTCTCTGCATGCGAGGGTGAGATCCACTGAGGGTCATTTTGCAAAGTGGCCAACTCTCTTTTCAGCTTTTTTATCTCCTTCCCCACGTGTCCAATCGTCTCCGAGCTCCATTGCCTCAACGTAGCCGACAGGTCTCCCAGTTTTTTGCTCATCTGGGTAACCGTATGTCCATCAGGTGACTCATTCCACATAGCCTCGAGAGACGAGCCAAAGTCCTCGTTTCTGTCCCAGTACACCTCATATCTGAATAATTTGCTTTGAAGCTGGGCAGGGTTTGCCGGTTCCAGTTGAACTCTAATCGGACAATGATCCGAAGAGGCTGCTATTTCATGTGTAAGTTGAGCGTGAGGGAACCTAGCAGTCCAATCCATGTTTGACAAGGCTTGGTCTAGACGCACCCTGCAATACCCACCTCCTGCAGTTTTCTTCTCGAAGGTCCATGGCTTGCCTTGATAACCCATGTCAGATAGAGCACACACATCCATGGCTTCCCTGAAAGCTTGGATTTGTGCGTGTCTTCGCTGACCCGTTCCAACATGCTCGTGGAGGTGTAGGACCTCATTGAAATCGCCGAGGCATAGCCATGGTAAATCATTTACGGACACGAGCGACTTGAGTAAGTCCCACGTTCTGTATCTCTCCCCAACTTGTGCTTCACCATACACACACGTAAGCCTCCATGTGCCCTGGTCAGAGCTTGAAACTGTTGCATCAACATGGTACTCCGAGTAACCAAAAACATCAAGCTTTATTCCATCGTTCCAAAACAATCCGATTCCGCCGCTACGGCCTGAACTACCCACAGCATAAGAATTATTAAAACCTAAAGTACCAGCAAGATTTTCGACACGTGCCTTTGAAATTTGTGTTTCTACAATACACAGCACTGTCGGGGCAAATTGCTTCGCTAAGTCGCGAAGCTCTCGAATTGTCGCAGCTTTGCCTGCACCGCCACAATTCCAACATATGATATTCATTGTGCCCGGTGATCCTCCACGCGGGAGGTCGCTGATCTTGCATCTTGTGATTTTTCTTGAACAGGTATTTTCTTCAGGCCAGACTTGTCGGAGTTAACTCGAGATCTCTTCTGATCCTGCTTCGAGGATGGACTAACAGGCACTTCAGGAGGAGGTAAAGCTAAAACACTTGATGATGTGGGGGGGGGGGACGGGGGGCGCCGGCTTGGGTCCTCCATTCAACTCCGCCGAACGCTTCCTGTTATCTTCAACCTCCACCATCTTCACGTTGCCATCTGGCTCCTTCATCACCGCATCCACCTCACCTGTTTCTTGCTCTGAGTATTGCTGTCCCGAGTTCATCGGTTCCATATTGCGTCCTCCTCGGCCACCGCGGCGACCTCCTCGTCGCCCCTTACCACGGCCAGCTCCAGGGCCAGCACCGACTCGCATATTCCATGTGGCCCTCAGGTCCTTGAAGTATAGGGCTGATGGAGGATGAATACCATCTCCATGCTCCTTGAAGACATGCCCTAAGTGGCCACAAACAACACACCAGTCTGGGAGGCGCTCATACTTCACACGATAGATCTGTCGCTTGCCGTTGCGGATCATGGAAACCGCATTCTTGAGAGGCTTGTGAACATTGATCTTAACCCAGACGCGGTAGAAGTTTCCCGCAAAGTCCTGGGTCATTGTTTCAGTAAACAAAACCTCTCCCACCTTGGCAGCAAGAGGCCCAACTAGATGAGCATACAAATCTGGGACATCGTGAATCTGAATCCATATATTGAGATGATCTAGATTCACCTCTGTTGGCGTAGTAATTCCATCATAAGGCTCTATGACCACAGCGTTTCCTCTGAAATTTCACGGCCCCTCCTGCATGACACCTTCCCAATCTCCCAAGCAGAAAAATTGCATCGTGTAGAGATTATCTTCGAGGGGGCGGAACTTAACATCATGCGCAAGGTCCCAGGCTGACCTCATGTTCTTGAAGAACCAGTATTGACTGTATGGTTTATCTATATGAACCCTAGCAACAGCCCTCCACCTGGTAGACTCTGGCGGCGCCGCTTTATCATCAAAAACAACATCGTCGAGATCCTCCTCTCTGAGACCCAACTCAGCCATCATCCTGTCTATCTCTGTCGCGGATCCTGAGCCCGACGCCTCATGGGCATTCGCTCCCATCGCCGCAGACGAAACCTTGAACCCTAGCCCGAACGGAATAGATCGGGCGGTGAAGCGAACCCTAGCTCTCTTCTCGAATCCAAGTCGACGATCAAGGCCGGGAAGTGATGCAAGGATCACCCCTTAGTCAGCCCGAATCATCAGACGAGGGTAGATCGGAGGAGGGAAGATAATATCTCAACGGCGGCGACAGAGCACCTCCGGGAGGAGCAAAACCCTAACAGGAGGGAAAAAACTAGAGGAGTTCGCCAACTGGACGCCATGCCCACGACGTGCTCCGGGAATAATTGGGCGATCCAAACAAGCCCGCGGAGGCCCCATCCGTCGGCCCAAAACCATGATCCATCCATCCATCCATGTCATATCTCCCCTTGCTAGATTTCGGAAGGTTGTCTCAAAAAAAAAAAGATTTCGGAAGGTCCCCATGAGCAGCACCACAACTGGTACCAGTGCCTCTCGTCTCGTCGAGTCTCGTCTTGATTGATTACCAAGTGTAAAGCGGCACAGAGAGAACACAAGCATCGATTCACATAGTGACATGTCAAACTCAAGCAATTAATGATCAATGGTGGTACATGTACATACAAAGCGGATTCCATACAAAGCTAGTAGTAGCGCTAGCTGCCTGGCTCATCAACAGCGCCCAAATTAATCGATTCACAAATGGATCTCAAGTCGTCCCCCCTAATCTACACACATTAATTGTATGACCATCATGCTGCTACTGCTAATCACAATCAGAATAGCTGTTGTGGTAGTGGTATGTACACACAGATCAAGATATGAACCGAGGACTAATTTAATTAATTAACATAAGGAGGCCTAGCTAATCCCTGGAGGTCTGTCTGGATGGATGGATAGTAACCTGATCCGATCCGACCCGAGAATCCTCCGGAAAGAAGATGATGCTGCATCAGCAAACCACTAACACCAGCATCACATACCAAGTTAAGTAATCCAATTCAGTAATTAATCAACGAGCCAGAACCAATCGACGAGCGAATCATGCGGTAGGTGCAGCTCCGGCTGGCTTCAGTACTTCCAAATGTCGGCGAGGTTCAGGGCGGGGTACTCGTCGAATTCGTCAAGGAACTCTTGATTCTGAGACGACGGTGTCGCCGCCGACGAGATCTCCGCGCAACCGGCGGCGTTGGGGTCGGTGCTCAGCCCGGTCTCGCGGGACGGGCTGAGCGCAGACGTCTGCCCCGAGACCTGCTCTGCCTTGCAGTACCTCCGGATCGCCGGCGACATGTCGCCGGAGTTAGCGGCCGGCAGGGAGAAGTAGGGGCTCGAGTACATCATGTGCGGCGGCTGCTGCGGCATGTGCTGTTCCATCTTAACCTGGTGTCCGGAATGGGCACCGGTGGCGTAGGCAGAGGTGGACTTGAAATCGGTGACTTGGTCGACGTCGCCGCCCAAGGGAGGGTCCATGAGGGGCGGCAGCTCCCCAGAGTCAAGGAAGTCAGTGATGAAGCCGAAGGAGCTGACCCGCTCGATCCCGGCGTCCGCCGCTGCCATTGCCCCGTTGGTGGCCGTGAGCTCTTTGTTGAACACCTTGGACACGGCCCACTCGTCCTGCACGCGAATCATATATCATATTTAGCAGCAAATCATGAATGAAGCCAGAAAGAAATTAAGGAGAAAAATACTTGATAATGAATCAGGAAGGAGCGAAAGCAAACCTTGGCGGAGCGCGGGAGCGGGTGGGGGAGCTTGCCCTCGAGGCGGAACTCGTGCATGACCCAGCCGGTCTTCTCGCCGCGGGGGGCGCGGCCTAGGTAGAAGACGAGCGTCTTCTTCATTCCGACGAGGAGGCCCCTCCCGCGGAAGATCTCCTTGTCCTTGCCGGTGGCCTTCCAGTAGCCGCTCTCGGTGGCGCGGTTCGTCCTCGTCCCCGTCGGGTACTTGCGGTCCTTGTGGCAAAAGAAGTACCACTCCTTCTCGCCCATCTTGGCCTTGCCTGTCCGGTAGAAACACGGGAGTAAGTAAGGCAAGATTCCCGCGGCCGGTCGGGCTCGGATCAAGCAAGATGAGAGAAAGTGCGCGCAAAGGAGCAGCTTAATTTGGGTGTGTTGTGTACCTGGGAGATGCCATGGCTCGCACTTGTTGAGGTCGACCTCGCCGATGACGCCGGAGCAGAAGCGGTGGTCGAGCGCCTTGGGGGTGAGGTAGTGCGAGATGATCTCCTCGTCCGTGGGGTGAAACCGGAAGCCCGGCGGCAGGTCCAGACCGGCCGCCGCCGCCGCGTCCTCCACCTCCGCCTGGTTTATCACCGACGCCTCAGACATCTCCGCAAGCCGGGCACCGAAGCAAGCTAGCTAGAAGAAGAGGAAATGGACGCCGAGAGAGAGGAGAGAGAGGCGTGTGTGAAAGAGGGAGAGAGAGGCGGGTTTAGGAACAAGGGAAGGGGGAGAGACTGGGCCGGGGGGAGGAACCGAGGGCCGGCTTATATAAGGCTCCACGCGGTCACTCGCGCAGAGAGAGAGAGAGAGAGAGAGAGGCGTGCCGCGTGCGGAGGCGGCTTGCGGGCCAAGACCCCTCCCATCTTTCACTTCTTACCGCGCGCAGTTGTGGCCCGTAAGCAACTCTAATTACTTGTCCTAATCTTAATGGCTCCTCATTCATCCTCTTCCTTAGGCCCCAACTCTCTCACATTCAGAAAAAAAAAACGCTCTCACATTCAGAGTATCTTCTCCTCCACCACCGGCCGGTGTCCTGTCCTCTGGAATGAATATTCACGTCCGATCACGGCTAACGCGGCAATCATGCGTTGGACAGAACCTGACTTCTTATTATTTATAACAAAAAAAATCTCCCTTAAATAAACCCACACCAGTACTGGTAGTTCATACATATACACATTTGTTTTAATGTTGGTTTGATTACTCTGACTTTGTTCATACTCCGGCAGCCACATGCAGCCAGAAGAATTCAACCCATCCGCGCTGGGCCACAACGCAAGAACCATAGAGTAGTAACACTAACCACATCCAGTTTTTTTTTAATCAAATCAAGGGATGATTAGAGGTTGATATGGCAGCTATATTTGTAACTCTCGCGGAATCCACACATCCAGTTCACGTCAGATATTGATCCGTGGTTGTCCCGTTCCCTTCTGCTTTCTCCTCCGCATCTTTTTAGTTCGAGACTTTCTTGGGTCGTTTGTTTACAGGAGCGACGTGCCATCGAGAGAGCCCGCGACCACGACAATTTTCTGCAAAGATACGCGCGCGCTTTGCCTCGCGGCCGAACCAAAAGCGATGAGCATCCGACTCGCCGAGCAGGGGTTTCCCTTTCCCAAGTGGACAGGACACGCGCGGTGCCATCATCGGGGAGCGCTCCCAAAGTTTTCAACCTTTCACTCATTAAGCGGTATACATCTCCCGCTTTAAAAGGAAGGCGAAATGGTGACGCGCTCCTGTTGTGGCCTTGTTTCTTCCACATCGTGATAGAGACATGGCTGATTTTTATTTCCCTGCACAGCAATGATGCCCCTTGAAGCCCCGGGGTTCGAAGTTGTGGCCAAGTTTTTGCTTAATTTCCCATTGTCTTTTGCACATTTAGTATTGGGTATATCAACGGAGCTATGTTTGTGTTTCAGGTGAGGTTTTTTTTCCAGAAATGGAGGAGGACCCCCGGTCTCTGTATCTGGATGATGCATGCAGCCACTTTATTAATTAATCATATAAGACCTTACAAAGTCGTACAACAGTAAGACTAAAGCTACCATCTAGGCAACATCTGTCGCTACTTCTATTCAGTTGATGTAGGGATGCTGATAGTCTGGGCCTAATACCAAACAGACCTCGCAGCGAAACCTAACATCTAAGACCTAAGGTCCCAACCAGGACGCCTGCCAGGTATGGGGCACCCACTAGTCCGGCACACTTCTCAACCAGGACGTTTGCCGGGTATGAGGCCACCGCAGCCACCTGCCATCAATCCATCTTCAGTGATGTACTGCTGCATCTACCTTGCTCGGTCTAGCTGTCGTCGACGCCACCACGACGCCAGACAACGTCATCATCCTGCGCTCGTCCATCATCACACGCCTACCAGCGAGACCCCGCTGCTCCATGCCGCCGAGACCCGCCGTCGTGACGCAAGAGAAGGCACGTCACACCACCTCACGCCTCTTCCATCCGGCGCCGCTCCACAAACGATGCCCCCAATAGGGAACACGACACCGCAACGCCGCCATCATACGATCCGGAGATCTAAGGATTTCTCCCCGAGCGGCACGAGCAGGTTGATGATAGTTGCTTGATGATGCCTTCATCACGGTAACGATGTAGACGCCGCCATCGCCCGCCATGACCGGAGTCGGCTCGGTTTTCACCGGCGACTATGTCTCCCCAACTTGCCGCCAGTGCTAATAGTGGGGTCCAAGATCCGTCACTACCAGCCTGGCCAACCGCCTTCGGTGGAGAAGGCAGCCACCACCACCATGCCCGGGCCAAGAGACCCGGACGTCCTCGTGCCACGAAGATTACCCAGGGGGATCTTCTCTTGACGTTGTCGAGACAAGGCGCAGCCACAGTGGATCTCGATCTAAACCCCTCGAGCTCAGATCAGATCTCATCGCAATCCGTCAAACGATCGCAGGAGATCTCCAGGCCACCGCCAACCCATTGCGCACTGCCGTTGGAGGAGGAGGGAGATGGACGCCGCTACCCCGACGCGTTACCATCGGCCGAGGACTGCGCCGCCGTCGCCTCACCACAGGGCTTCGCCCCATGGCGTCATCAGAGACATCGGCGGTAGAGGGAGGCTATGGAGGGGGAGGGCCGAGGGCGGTGTGGACGGGGACTCTCTGGGGGCGGCGCGGCGCCGCCGCCTCAGGGGAGAGATGTCGGGGCGGCTCTAAGGTCTTTTTTCTTTTAACACATAACAATGAAAAATTGCGATGATTCTTAAAGGACCTCAACAGCCAGCGAACCTTCGCCGGGGTATGGCATTTGCAAACAATTTCGGTGACAGTTTCACTTGTCGAAGGGTGGCAACTTTAGTTATAGGGGTTGTTAGGTTTCCCTTTTGAAGACATTTTCTTGCAAAAAATTTGCCATCGTTCGATCACGATCAAGCGGCTATATAGGCGTTCGTTATCTCCTCCTTTAGAGTGAACGTTCGTCAGTTATCATTACCGTTATAAAATACTAATATGTACTTCTTGTGGGCCACTACATGGAAAAGAAAATCGGTGCTTAAAGAAAGGATATGCTTAATGTATAGATGTTGCATCATTAAACATCACCCAGTCCATGTGTAGATAATCATCTGGGTATACCGACAAGCTCTTTCATTGATAATTTGTCTTATTTAGTAATCTAAATGGATGTGAGAGAACCAGAGAGGAGAGAGTTGGCGTAACGTTTGCACCACGCGGTCTAGACCTGTTTTGACATTCAACGCGGTCATGTATCGATCCGCTTGGTGGCTCGGACGTGTTTTTACCCCAAACCCGAGACAAAGTAGGTGGGGGCGGCTTACGGGCGTTCGGACAGCTGTGTGCTACCTCTTGAGCATGCGTTGGTTTTCCCTTGAAGAGGAAAGGGTGATGCAGCAAAGTAGCGTAAGTATTTTCCTCAGTTTTTGAGAACCAAGGTATCAATCCAGTAAGAGACAACACATAAGTCATCTAGTACCTGCACAAACAATCAAGAAAACCTTGCAACCAACGCGATAAAGGGGTTGTCAATCCCTTCACGGTCACTCGCAAAAGTGAGATCAAATAAAGATAGTAAAGTAAATATTTTTGGTATTTTTGTTGTATAGATTGGAAAGTAAAGATTGCAAAATAGTAAACGAGATGCGATGTAAATAAAAGAGATGCAATATAATAAGAAAGAGACCCGAGGGCCATAGGTTTCACTAGTGGCTTCTCTCAAGATAGCATGTATTACGGTGGGTGAACAAATTACTGCCGAGCAATTGATAGAAAAGCGCATAGTTATGAAGATATCTAAGGCAATGATCATGAATATATGCATCACGTCCGTGTCAAGTAGACCGAAACGATTCTGCATCTATTACTATTACTCCACACATCGACCGCTATCCAGCATGCATCTAGAGTATTAAGTTCATAAGAACAGAGTAACGCTTTAAGCAAGATGGCATGATGTAGAGGGATAAACTCAAGCAATATGATATAAACCCCATCTTTTTACCCTTGATGGCAACAATACAATACGTGCCTTGCTGCACCTACTATCACTTGGAAAGGACACTGCAAGATTGAACCCAAAGCTAAGCACTTCTCCCAATACAATACGTGTCTTCATAGGATACCCAAAAGAAACTGTTGGGTACACCTTCTATCACAGATCCGAGGGCAAGATCTTTGTTGCTAAGAGTGGATCCTTTCTAGAGAAGGAGTTTCCCTCGAAAGAAGTGAGTGGGAGGAAAGTAGAACTTGATGAGGTAATTGTACCTTCTCCCAAATTGGAAAGTAGCTCATCACAGAAATCAGTTCCAGTGATGACTACACCAATTAGTGAGGAAGTTAATGATGATGATCATGAAACTTCAAATCAAGTTACTACCGAACCTCGTAGGTCAACCAGAGTACGTTCCGCACCAGAGTGGTACGGTAATCCTATTCTGGAAGTCATGTTATTAGACCATGACGAACCTATGAACTATGAGGAAGCGATGATGAGCCCAGATTCCGCAAAATGGCTTAAGGCCATGAAATCTGAGGTGAGATCTATGTATAAGAACAAAGTATGGACTTTGATTGACTTACCCGATGATCGGTGAGCCATTCAGAGTAAATGGATCTTCAAGAGGAAGACAGACGCTGATAGTAGTGTTACTATCTACAAAGCTCGAATTGTCGCAAAAAGGTTTTCGACAAGTTCAAGGTGTTGACTACGATGAGATTTTCTCACTCGTATCAATGCTTAAAAGTCTGTCCAAATCATGTTAGCAGTTGCCGCATTTTATGAAATCTGGCAAATGGATATCAAAACTACATTCTTTAATGGATTTATTAAAGAAGAGTTGTATATGATGCAACCAGAAGGATTTGCCAATCCTAAAGGTGCTAACAAAGTGTGCAAGCTCCAGCGATCCATCTATGGATTGGTGCAAGCATCTCGAAGTTAGAATATACGCTTTGATGAGTTGATCAAAGCATATATTTTATACAGAATTTTGGAGAAGCCGGTATTTACAAGAAAGTGAGTGGGAGCTCTGAAGCATTTCTGATATTATATGTGGATGACATATTGTTGATCAGAAATGATACTGAATTTTTGGATAGCATAAAAGGATACTTGAATAAGAATTTTTCAATGAAAGACCTCGGCGAAGCTGCTTACATATTGGGCATCAAGATCTATAGAGATAGATCATGGCGCTTGATAAATTTTTCAATATGTACATACCTTGACAAGTTTTTGAAGTAGTTCAAAATGGAACACTCAAAGGAGTTCTTGCCTGTGTTGCAACGTGTGAAGTTGAGTAAAGACTCAAAACCCGACCACGGCAGAAAATAGAAAGAGAATGAAAAGTCATTCCCTATGCATCAGTCATAGGTTCTATAAAGTATGATATGATGTGTACCAGACCTATTGTATAAGTTAGCATGATTTTGGCAAGGGAGTACAATAATGATCTAGCAGTAGATCACTTGACGACGGTCAAAATTATCCTTATAGGACTTAGCAAATATTTCTCGGTTATGGAGGTGATAAAAGAGTTCATCGTAAAGAGTTACGTCGATGCAAGCTTTTGACACCGATCTAGATGACTCTAAGTCTCGATCTAGATACATATTGAAAGTGGGAACAATTAGCTAGAGTAGTGATATGTCTCCAATGTATCTATAATTTTTTATTGTTCCATGCTATTATATTATCTGTTTTGGATGTTAATGGGCTTTATTTTACACTTTTATATTATTTTTGGGACTAACCTATTAACCCAACGCCCAGTGCAAATTGTTGTTTTTTTGCCTATTTCAGTGTTTCGTAGAAAAGGAATATCAAACGCAGTCCAAACAGAACGAAACCTTCGGGAGCGTGAGTTTTGGAATAAATGTGATCCAGAGGACTTGGAGCGGACGTCAAGCAACCAACAAGGTGGCCACGAGGCAGGGGGCGTGCCTACCCCACTGGGCGCGCCCTCCCCCTCGTGGGCCCCTCGTGGCTCAACCGACCTACTTCTTCCTCCTATTATTATAATCTCTATCAGATCTCACTCTCGTAAGTCTCCGTGAAGGGCTTGACAACCCCTTTATCGCGTTGGTTGCAAGGTTCTTATTTGTTTGTGTAGGTACGAGGGACTTGCGTGTGGCCTCCTACTGGAACGATACCTTGGTTCTCAAAAACTGAGGGAAATACTTACGCTACTTTGCTGCGTCACCCTTTCCTCTTTAAGGGAAAACCAACGCAGTGCTCATGAGGTAGCAAGAAGGATTTTTGGCGCCGTTGTCGGGGAGATCTACGCACAAGTCAAGACATACCAAGTACCTATCACAAACTCTTATCCCTCGCATTACATTATTTGCCATTTTCCTCTCGTTTTCCTCTCCCCCACTTCACCCTTTCCGTTTTATTCGCCCTCTTTTCCGTTTGCTTTCTTTCCGTATGTATCTTTGTTTTTGTTTCCATGTGCCTTCTATTTGCTTGCATCTTTGCTTGCTAAAAATCTATTGATATGGATCCACTTAAAGTGTTCTATTTGGATCATCTTCGGTCCTTATGCGCTCGTGCTGAAACCCCAACTAGCCTGGTTAATGGAAAATCTTTAGATGAGCATGCTCGTTTTGTGCGTCACCATTTGTCTGGAAAAGGGAAACTCTATGGGATCAAATAAACAGATTGCTGTGTTATGCTTGGAATCTTTGTGAAATTTGTGATTTTACTTGTTGCTTTAAGAACCTTGAGGGAGTCCTGGATTAGGGGGTCTCCGGACAGCCGGACTATATCCTTTGGCCGAACTGTTGGACTATGAAGATACGAGATTGAAGACTTCGTCCCGTGTCCGGATGGGACTCTACTTGGCGTGGAAGGCAAGCTAGGCAATACGGATATGTATATCTCCTCCTTTGTAACTGACCTGGTGTAACCCTAGCCCCCTCTGGTGTCTATATAAACTGGAGGGTTTAGTCCATAGGACAACATACAATCATACCATAGGCTAGCTTCTAGGGTTTAGCCTTTCTGATCTCGTGGTAGATCTACTCTTGTAATACTCATATCATCAAGAACAATCAAGCAGGACGTAGGGTTTTACCTCTATCAAGAGGGCCTGAACCTGGGTAAAACATCATGTCCCCTACCTCCTGTTACCATTCGCCTTAGACACACAGTTCAGGACCCCCTACCCGAGATCCGCCGGTTTTGACATCGACATTGGTGCTTTCATTGAGAGTTCCTCTGTGTCGTCATCATATGGCTTGATGGCTCCTTCGATCATCGCTAGCGATGCGGTCCAGGGTGAGGCTTTCCTCCCCGGACAGATCTTCATATTCAGCGGCTTTGCACTGCGGGCCAATTCGCTTGGCCATCTGGAGCAGATTGAGAGCTACGCCCCTGGCCATCAGGTCAGATTTGGAAACTTGAACTACATAGCCGATATCCGTGGAGACTTGATCTTCGACGGATTCATGCCCATGCTGGACGCGCCATGCAGTCGCAACGAGCATGGCGTAACTCTGCCGCCAGACAGTGTTCGGGAGATCGCATCCGCAGCTACTCCGGCCTTTAATCTGGAGCAAGTCGCGCCATCCGAGAGCGGAGGGATGGACCCCGCTATGGAGGCCGCACTCGCAGTGGCGATAGAGCCGGATACTGACTTCACCCCTTATGAGAGCCGTGTCGCCGAACCACTGGATTCGTCTCCGACCATGGACTCCGAGCCGCTCACATCCTTGCCCGTCGAATCCGACTGGGCGCCGATCATGGAGTTCACCTCCGTGGATATCTTCCAGCACTCACCCTTCGGAGATGTGCTAAACTCATTAAGGTCTCTCTCCCTGTCAGGAGAACCTTGGCCGAACCATGTACGACTAGAATGGGATGCGGACGATGAAGAAATTCGCTGCCCACCCACCACCCACTTAGTAGCCACTGTCGACGACTTAACCGGCATGCTCGACTTAGGCTCTGAAGACTTCAACGGTATGGACGACGAAGCCGAAGACGAACAGGATCCACCACCCTGTGAACGCGATAGAGCGGCTAATAAAGTCACGCATAAGTCAACACACAATCTATGTGAGGACTTGCGTCAAAAATTCGACGCGAACAGATCTATCTATGGATCTAGGAAGCGCGCTACGGTACACAACCAACACCGAATACTACAACCGTCCAAACACCACGGCGCATCCCAATACAGGGGTGCCGCATACCCCTTATGTTTCACTGATGAGGTGCTGGATCATGAATTCCCAGAGGGATTCAAACCGGTGAACATAGAGGCGTACGATGAAACCACAGACCCTGGGGCCTGGATAGAGGACTTCATCCTCCACATTCATATGGCTCGTGGAGACGATCTCCATGCCATTAAATACTTGCCCCTCAAGCTTAAAGGGCCAGCTAGGCACTGGCTGAAAAGCCTCCCAAAAACTCATTTTTAAGTTGGGAGGAGCTCGAGGACGCTTTCCGGGCCAATTTTCAAGGGACATATGTCCGACCTCCGGATGCAGACGATTTAAGTCATATAATCCAACAGTCCGGAGAGTTCGCCCGAAAGCTTTGGAACATGTTCCTCACTATGAAGAACCAAATTGTCAACTGTCCGGACGCCGAAGCCTTAGCAGCTTTCAAACCCAGCGTCCAAGACGAATGGCTCGCCAGACACCTCGGTCAAGAAAAACCAAGAACAATGGCAGCCCTAACAAGCCTCATGACCCGCTTTTGTGCGGGTGAGGACAGCTGGTTGGCCTGTAGCAGCACCAGCGACCCAAGCACATCTGAAGTCAGGGATGGCAATGGTGAACCACGATGCAACAAAAACAAGCGTCGAAATAAAGAAGGTAGCCCAGATAATACGGCGGCAAATGCCGGATTTAGGGGCTCTCGACCAGGTTAGCGGAAAAAGCCCTTCAAGGGCAGCAGAGAAGGACAATCTGGCCTAAACAAAATTCTTGACAAACTTTGTCAGATTCACGGCACCCCAGACAAACCTACAAATCATACCCACAGAGAATGTTAGGTCTTCAAGAAGGCCGGTAAGCTAAACGCCGAACACAAAGGGGATGAAACACCAAGCGAAGACGAGGATGAACCTCGCCAACAAAGCACCGGAGGACAGAAAAAGTTCCCACCAGAGGTTAAAACAGTAAACATGATCCAGGTGACAAAGGGGAGAAACAATCACGCACCCCGACGCACGTGCGTCATAAAGCCCGTCACCCCTAGGCTCAACCCCTGGTTGTCCTGACCGATCACTTTTGATCGTAGGGATCACAGTACAAATATCTGGCGCGAAGGACTGACGGCTTTGGTGTTAGACCCAATAATAAACGGGTACCATTTCACAAGGGTCCTAATGGACGGTGGCAGTGATCTAAATCTGATATATCAGGATACAGTCCGCAAAATGGGGATAGACCCGACACAAATAAGCCGCAGTAATACTACCTTCAAGGGAGTAATACCAGGCCAAGAGGCCCACTGCACGGGCTCTCTACTACTAGAGGTGGTATTCGGTTCTCCCGATAACTTCCAAAGTGAAACGGTAACTTTTCACATCGCTCCATTCCGAAGTGATTTTCAAGCACTACTCGGAAGGGCGGCTTTCGCTCGTTTTAACGCAATACCGCATTATGCTTTTCTCAAGCTCAAGATGCCCAGTCCACGAGGCGTCATTACAGTCAGCGGAAATACCAACCGTTCTTCACGTATGAAAGAGGATGCGGCGGCTTTAACAGCCGCACACTAGACACCCTCACCAACCAGAAAAAATGGCAGGTCGTCAAGACCACGGACACGGTTAGACGAGTCCGGCGTTCCATCATACATGCATGAGATTGGTTTTCGAACCCCCATAACACGATACCAGGGGCTTCCCACGTGCAATCAAGGCCAACCCAGCTCAACTAGGCTTCTCTGGAATTCTGATAACTCATTCTTCTTTTTGGCACAGCAACTTTCAGCGAAGTTCTTTCCTTTTGCAGGTTACAATCATGCTACACCCACCATGACACGGCACAACAGAGACACAGGCGCAGACGTGCAGTAGGGACCCGCCCAAAGGTTTCTTCTTAGATTAAGGCCCTGCGTAAACCTTTTTTATTGTCTCTTGTTGCTTACATCCTCCGGATACTTCACACAACTGAGAAGGATGCCGGCATTATTGGCATGTGGCCACGCCAGGATTTTGCACGTACCCGGACACATGGGGTTTCTTATAAAGGGCATTGTTTAGCCTGGCATATGTTATAAAGACCAAACACCTTAGGGAGTGTTCGGCGTCGCGAGTTTGGCCCTATATGCATCAGCTCCGAATCATGTCTTTGGTCAAATGTTGGGTTTGCCCTGCTCTCACGTTTTGGTACCTTACGTTCCGTTATATCGGCTAAGATAGCATTGGGAGAACTTCTGCGATTGTGCCCTGGTTCATCCAGATGAGCACCTCAATAGAGAAAGCCGAAAACTGACTTTCATGATATAGCGAGAGACTGGTCAACCACTCAATGACTAATTGGAATCTTCGGGATTCCTCCGCATTAACGAAGGGCCGTTTCCCGGTCAAGTACGTACGCGCCCCATATTCGGACGAGCGCAGAAGTACCAGGGGCTATATAGTAGCCCCACTGTCAAACTCTTATGGCTAAGTGAAAGTGTTAAAGCAATATAGTCCGATTGCCTCGTTCGCTACGCTATCACCTCCTTAACGGACCAAGACGTTGGATCAAGTGTGGATACACATCTTTTGCGAACACCCCCGCATTATATGCGTGGGTGTGGAAGTCGACGATTGCAAACTTTCAGGTCATATACATATATACATAAACGGCCGCACAAGAGGCATCATAGTACTTTCGGGCAAAAGTATAAATACAGCCTTGATTAATTCAGAAAAACATTGTTTGTACAATGGGACTACATGTCACTGGAAAATAATATTCTTCGAGCACTGAGCCTCTATCAAACAAGAACCTTCAAGGACTTCTTCAAAGTAGTGCTCGACAGCAACTCGGCCTATAGCCGAACCCTGTGCCCCAATAGTGGTGGCCTCCATCTCCGCCCAGTATGTTTTGACACGGGCAAGGGCCATCCGCGCACCTTCTATGCACGCTGATCTCTTTACAGCATTGATGCATGGCACAACTTCAAGGAATTGTTGCACTAAGCTAAAATAGGTACTCGGCCTTGGCCCTCCCGGGCACAGGTGATCCACAATGGACCTCATGGCAAGTCCGGACAACCTATGGAGCTCGGCCCAACCGGTCAATCGCTCATTCAGCAGCAGCGGACGGACTGGAGCGTGAAACTGTGACCAAAACAGCTTTTCCACTTCGGGACCTTTCTGATCCTTGAAGTACTCGGCTGCGTCAGTAGCACTTGCAGCCAAATCCATGTACGCATCCACAGAACTCCATAGCCGGTCCAGAGGAGCATATTTCGGATCTCCAAACTTAGTCCGCAACAAGAAGGGCTTCCCAGAAACGATATCTGCAGCTTGATTCAGCTCCTCCTTCATCGCTCAAATTTTGGAGCGGGCTTCCTTGGCAGCCACCCGGGCCTTCTCCAGGTCCGTCGCCTTCGCCCGATTTTCTTCTTCAAGAACCCGGTAACGGTCAGCAGCATGTTTTAACTCCACGGCCATCTTGGCTATTTTTTCTTTGCTCTCGCAATGTGCGGCCTGTTTGGCCCTTAACTCCTCGGCCGCCTTTAAAGCAGCCACATTGCTACTCCTTGCTTGCTCCTTGGCTCGGGCAAGCTTCGCCCGAAGGGTCTCCACGGTGGCAGCCCCATCTACATAAAGGCGGCCATATTGCTACTCCTTGCTTGCTCCTTGGCTCGGGCAAGCTCCGCCTGAAGGGTCTCCACGGTGGCAGCCCCATCTGCAGTCACAACATATTAAAGATACTGGCATCATGCTGCTCTTATTATGTGACGATCACCAGAAAAATCACTCACCCTGAGCCTCGTCAAGCCGCTTGTTGACAAGCACGATGTCGGCATCTGCCGCATCCAGCTGCCGCCTTAGTTCAGCAAACCCATCAGTCCTGCTAGCCACCGGAGCTTCAACCACCTGCACATAAAGGCGGTCTGATTATTACCTGGGACTATGATCCTCTGTTTGCCACAGTTCTCGATGACAACCAGAGCCTCAGGGGCTACTATCTACACGGGCATACCTAACGTATGCGGTACTGTTAAAAGCATACATTATTTCACGTACCTCGAAGCCTTTCAGCAGACTCATAAAAGCTTCATGCAACCCGCTTTCAGCGGACGAGATCCTCTCAATTACCGTACCCATTAGTGTACGATGCGCTTCCGAGACGGCAACTTGCCTCAAAAGATCCTTCAACGCGTCCGACCACACACTGTACGGACCCTCGCTGTCGCTCTCCTTAGGAGTCGGATACAGGGGATTCGGGGCAGCCAAAGGGTTATCCTCTGGACCGAGTGGATCCGAAGATACCCTTCGCGATGACACTTCAAGGTCGCCCGCTTCTTGAGTTGGGGAGTCCGGGGGAGGCGTTTCGCTCTCCATCATCTCCGGAAGAAGATCCCCCGAAGATGAACTCTGTTGAGAAGGGCTGCGACCCGGACTACAATTTATAAGCATCGATTATTGTCTTCGGAAGTAAGATAGGATACCTTCACTATTAAGTACTTTTTGATTACTTACAGCTCGGTAGAGGGCTGATCCCCGCACGGACATTGTGCAGCCAAAATACCCTCCGAGGCAGGACCATCTGGCGGAGATTTCATCTCCCGTTTGGAAACCTTAGTTTCCGGATCTTCAGAGGTGGTCCTCTTCCTTCCCCGGGGAGAAAGAATGTCAGATTCTTCCCCTTGGTTATCCTCCCTCATGGAGGCGCTCATTCCCTCGATTGGAATAGATAGCGATGGAGGCCCGCTTTCGTCCTCTTTATTCCCCCCTTCGTCTTCCTTTGAGGGCACTAGACAAGGTGCTGGCTCGAGCAACTTTTCCAGCACCGGATTGTCCAATCCCTCGGGAAGGGGAGCCGAACACCGAATCAACTTCGCCTTTGTTATCCAGTCCTGGTCAAAGAGCGATTCTTCAGAATGATGTCATGATAAATAAAAGGATAGTGTGTTCGGCCATGGGATTACTTACTTGGGCAGTGGGGCGGTTGCAGCTTAGGCCCACGTCCTCGGTGGTGTCCGGACACTCTATTTGGGGTCCGAAGAACGATTTGTACATCTCCTCGTGCGTCATGCTGAGGAAATGCTAAATAGCGCGTGGTCCTTCCGGGTTGAATTCCCACATACGGAGGGGTCGGCGTTTGCAAGGCTGGACTCAACGAACCAGCATAACTTGCATTACGATAACCAGACTAAAATCTCCCTCGAAGAGATCTCGGATACGGCTCTGCAGTATTGGCACGTCCTTGGCTGGACCCCAGCTCAGCCCCCTGCCAATCCATGACATCAGTTGTGGTGGGGGGCCCGAGCGAAAGGCGGGGCAGCTACCCATTTGGCACTTTGGGGAGCTGTGATGTAGACCACTCCCGCTGCCACAATCCGGACACCTCTGGAAAGGAACCCTTTGGCCATGGAGCATCAGCAATTTTGCTTATTAAAGCACCTTCGCACGCTGCGTATTGCCCCTCAACCATCTTTGGCTTCACATCGAAGGTCTTGAGCCACAGACCGAAGTGAGGGGCAATGCGAAGGAAGGCCTCACATACGACAATGAATGATGAGATGTAAAGGAGGGAATCCGGGGCCAGATCATGAAAATCTAGCCCGTAATAGCACATAAGACCCCGAACAAAGGGATCCAGAGCGAGGCCTAGCCCTCGGCGGAAGTGGGAGACGAACACGACACTCTCATTGGGTTCGGGAGTAGGGATGACCTGCCCTCGGGCGGGCAGCCTATGCGAAACTTCGGCGGTCAGATATCTGGCCTCCCTCAACTTCTTGATGTCCTCCTTTGTGACGGAGGAAGGCATCCACCGGCCTTGAAGGCTGGATCCGGACATGATTGAAGGTCCGAAGCGCCTGACCTGAGCTTTGGGTGTTAGAACTCGAGGCGGGGGAAGGATTCGATTGAGCGCGGGAGGGGAAAAAGAAAAAGCCCTGCCCCTTTATAAAGGGGGTGAATATCAGGCGTCCCCCTCGTGGCCGTTTGAGACTTACCTAAGATCTCGGAGTCATACCAACAGGCACAGTTGGGTTACCCACGTTTGTATTGATGAGAATCCCGTGATAAGGGGAACACGATCTCTGCTTTGACAAGACGTGTCAAGAAACCACCTCGCGTTATGTGCGGGGCTAGTTAAAGAATGGTTCGAATAATGCCCGAGCCGTGGCATGATGTCATACTGTCAAAACATGTGAGCAGATTAGATTTGTGGAAATATTATTCTCTCTACGATGGTATGTGGAACTTATTTTGCAGGGTCGGACACTATCCTTGTATTCAAACTCTTCTGTGGTGTATTCGGAGGAGGAACCCGCCTTGCAATGCCGAAGACAATACTGCGCGCCGGACTTATCGTCATTGAAGCCTGGTTCAGGGGCTACTGAGGGAGTCCTGGATTAGGGGGTCTCCGGACAGCCGGACTATATCCTTTGGCCGGACTGTTGGACTATGAAGATACGAGATTGAAGACTTCGTCCCGTGTCCGGATGGGACTCTACTTGGCGTGGAAGGCAAGCTAGGCAATATGGATATGTATATCTCCTCCTTTGTAACCGACTCGGTGTAACCCTAGCCCCCTCCGGTGTCTATATAAACCGGAGGGTTTTAGTCCATAGGACAACATACAATCATACCATAGGCTAGCTTCTAGGGTTTAGCCTCTCTGATCTCGTGGTAGATCTACTCTTGTAATACTCATATCATCAAGAACAATCAAGCAGGACGTAGGGTTTTACCTCTATCAAGAGGGCCTGCACCTGGGTAAAATATCGTGTCCCCTGCCTCCTGTTACCATCCTCCTTAGACGCACAGTTCGGGATTCCCTACCCGAGATCCGCCGGTTTTGACACCGACAAACCCTAAAAACACCTTCCCTACCTATGTGAGTTTAATGAAAATGAAATCTTATCTTCTTATGCAAAGGGTGTTTATAGTTACTATGATATTGAACAAATTGAAGAATTTGTTGCTTTTAAGGGTGCTTATGAAGTTGCTTCTTTGATTGAAAAGTATGATATTGCTCTCTACGAATCTGAAAATCTTGACATACTTAAATATTGCTATGAAAACTATGCTCATAATGTCTATTGCAAAGAATTTATTGAAAGAATGACCGCTTCTTTGGAAGAAAATAATGATATGCATGAATCTATAGATAATTATGATTCTAATGATTTGATTGAAATATCCCTTGATGAACATGATGCTTGCTATTCTTGTGGCCATGATGCCAATATTTATGAAGATGAATTTGCTATATTTCCTTATGTTAAACATGAGATCGTTGCTATTGCACCCATACTTGATGGTTCCTTCAATGAAAAGCATGATTGCAATGATGTTATTATAAATTCTATTAACGTCAATTGTGCTAATAATATGCAAAACCCTAAGCTTGGGGATGCTAGTTTTGCTATAACTACTATTTGTTGCAATGATCATGATTCGGGTGATTCTTCTTTTGATCTTGAAAATTTATTTAAGCCCCATGATGAATATGAGATTGATAATAGTGTTTGCAATATTATTGAAAGTGGGTTTGGAAGAGTGTCAACTTTAGATCCCACATATTTGGAGAATGTTCAATCTTATGAAGTTTTTGATAAAAGTGGGTTTGGAGAGGTCATGACTTTAGTTAATGTTAATCCTACTATTTTGGAAGAGTGTCAACTTTGCATGCATGTGGATCGTGTTGAAAATATCTTATGTGATAGCTATTTTGTTGAATTTGCTTATGATCCTACATGTAATTATTATGAGAGAGGAAAATATGATTGTACAAATTTTTATGTTACAAAATTACCTCTCGCTATGTTGAGATTGCTATTGTTTCTTTCCGCTTCCTTGCATATGCTAGTTTTTGCTTGCTATGATAATTTGTTTGCCTATAAGATGCCTATGCATAGGAATTAGGTTAGACTTAGATGTGTTTTTCACGTGTTTCATGATGCTCTCTTTGTGCTTAAATTCTTATCTTTCATGTGAGCATCATTGAAATTATCAATGCCTAGCTAGGGGCGTTAAACGATAGCGCTTGTTGGGAGGCAACCCAATTTTATTTTTGTTCCTTGCTTTTTTATTATGTTTAGTAATAAATAATTCATCTAGCCTATGTTTAGATGTGGTTTTTAGCTTTTAATTAGTGTTTGTGCCAAGTAGAACCTTTGGGAAGACTTGAGAAAGTCTTTGCGATCTTACTGTAAAAAACATAAACTTTAGCGCTCACGAGATTTGCTGCCATTTTTTTACTGGAGAGTGATATTTAGTTAATTATTTTTGCAGATTATTAATAGATAAATTCCTCACGTCCATAAATTTATTTTAGAATTTTTGGGGATCCAGAAGTATTCGAAACCTACAGATTACTACAGACTGTTCTGATAGATTCTGTTTTTCGTGTGTTGTTTGCTTATTTTGATGAATCTATGGCTAGTACTAGAGTTTATGAACCATAGAAAAATTGGAATACAGTAGGTTTAACACCAATATAAATAAATAATGAGTTCATTACAGTACTTTTAAGTGGTGGTTTGTTTTCTTTTACTAACGGAGCTCACGAGATTTTCTTTTAATTTTTGTGTTGTGAAGTTTTCAAGTTTTGGGTAAAGATTTGATGGATTACGGAACAAGGAGTGGCAAGAGCCTAAGCTTGGGGATGCCCAAGGCACCCCAAGATAAAATCCAAGGACAACCAAAAGCCTAAGCTTGGGGATGCCCCGGAAGGCATCCCCTCTGTGACGCCCCCGATTTGACCGTACACTAATCATACACGCAAATGTGTACGATCAAGATCAAGGACTCACGGGAAGATATCACAACACAACTCTAGACACAAATTAAAATAATACAAGCTTTATATTACAAGCCAGGGGCCTCGAGGGCTCGAATACATAAGCTCGAAAAACACAAGAGTCAGCGGAAGCAACAATATCTCAGTACAAACATGAGTTAGACAAGTTTGCCTTAAGAAGGCTAGCACAAAAGCAACAACGATCGAAAAGGCAAGGCCTCCTGCCTGGGAGCCTCCTAACTACTCCTAGTCGTCTACGGTCTTCACGTAGTAGTAGGCATCCTCCGGGTAGTAGTAGTCATCGGTGGTGTCGCCTGGCTCCTGTGATCCGTCATCTGGTCGCAACAAACGGGTATGGGGAAAAAAATAAGTAGCAAAGCAACCGTGAGTACTCATCCAAAGTACTCGCAAGACTTACATCAGATCTAAACTAAGTATGCATCTGTATCAAAGGAATGGGTTATATCTGTGGACTAAACTGCAGAATGCCAGAAGGGAAGGGGAAAGCCTAGCCTATCGAAGACTAGCATCTTATGGAAACCACCATCTTGTAGCAACAGGAGGGAGTAGAGTAGCATAAAGTAAAGTAATAGAAGTGTTATCAACCTCGGCCAGAGATCCTTTCTCGACCCCCTGCGAGAAAGCAATCCCAGAGCCATACTATCTAAGTGTTAACACATTCCAAATCTCATCACCATCCAGTTCTCATCACAAGTATCCAGTTCTAGTTGTATCGATCGGGATACAACTCCAAGTGTCCGTTACCATAGGACAGGCTATTGATAGATGTTTTCTTCCCTGCAGGGGTGCACCAACTTACCCACCACGCTCGATTAACTCCGGCAGGACACACTTTCCTGGGTCATGCCCGGCCTCGGCCAAACAATATGCCGCAACCCGACCTAGGCTTAATAGAGAGGCCAGCATGCCGGACTAAACCTATGCCCCCAAGGGTCATGGGCCATCTCCCCAGGAACTCCTGCACGTTGCGTACGTGGCCGGTGAGCAGACCTAGCTACCTCCTTCAACAAGGTAGGTGCTTACCAATCCAACCCGGCGTGCGCCGCTCAGTCCCTAACGTCTATTAAGCTTCGGCTGATGTATACGACGCAGAACGCCCATACTATGCCCACGTGATGGTTAGTGCTATCAGGCCAGAGGCCCCTCGGATCAAATATCCAAATCGTAGTGGATTAGGAACGCGCAGTAACGAGCAGAGACTCACGATCGATGTGACCCCGTCGCCCCGTCTCGAGTACTTCCGGCAAGGGCTAAGAATGCCCGACCATGCCTCGTAAGTATCTCACGGGCACCTTCCAGGTCAACCCGACTCCACATCACTCGCTATTAAGCTCGCGCGGGTACCCCTCAGGGTCGACCCGTCTTTAGTAACATGGCTCAGTGTAAAGTTATAGTAACCATAGTAACTGTGTGTCTAAAACCAAGGGGAAAGCCCGAGGAATCAGCCCGGTGAATTCCACTCGATGTTATCATCAAGGTGAACGTAAGAGGATCCACCCTCGAGGTTCACGTTTGATGGTTTGCACGACAGAGCCGTAACGGAAGTGGTTAAGGAGGAAATCACCCTCGATGACCTCGACCGTATAGCTACACTACAGAGATCTCACCAGGAGTGATGTAAGAGGTTCCACCCTCGGCACTCGATGGTAACTCTGCAGAGTCGTACAACTAGGGGGGTGATGTGTGGTGTCGGGGCCTGGACATCGATCATGTGATCGAGTCATCAAACATAAAGCGAGGCAACTGGGACAAGGTGGGGTCACTGATGGATCTGTAACCAGCCTATACTAAGTAGTTTAGGATAAGCAGGTAAGGTATGAAAGTAGGTAACAACAACAGGCTATGCATCAGAGTAGGATCATACAGAAAGCAGTAGCAGTTCTAATGCAAGCATGAGAGGGAAGAAATGGCGATATCGGAATGCTCAAGGGGGGGGTTGCTTGCCTGGTTGCTCTGGCAAGGGGGGGGGGGTCGACCTAGTCGATCACAAGGGCAGCATCGGTCTCGGGGTCTACCAGAGAAAGAGGGGGAAGAAACAGTAAATATAAAGCAAACATAGCACCACAAAGCATAACATGGCAATAAGATGTGTTGGGTGTGACCTAACGCGGTAGGAGGTGATACTGGTGAAGGAGGGAAACATCCGGGAAAGTATCCCCGGTGTTTCGCGTTTTTGGACAGTTGAACCGGAGGGGCAAGTTGCGTGTTCGCTATGCTAGGGATGCGTGGCGGACGAACGGGCTGCATATCCGGGTTCGTCTCGTCGTTCTGAGCAACTTTCATGTACAAAGTTTTTCCATCTGAGCTACGGTTTATTTTATATTAAAATTTACAAGATTTGAAACATTTTTAGAATTTATTTAATTTATTTAATTCAACATTATCCAGAATAGTGTTTGCTGACGTCATCATGACATCAGCAGTCAACAAAGGTTGACTGGTCAACCTGATGTGTGGGTCCCACCAGTCAAAGACATTTTTTTATTATCGAGTTTTAGTTAAACTAAACATGGTTAATTAGGGGTGGGCCCCATTGTCATTGACTGATTAATTAGTTAATTAACTAACAGTTTAATTAGTTTAATTAGTAGATTAGTCAGGTTAATTAAATAGTTAGTTAATCTAAGCAGAATTAATTTAGTTAATTTATTCTTTAATTAATTGATTAATTAATTGTTTAATTAATTATTGAATTAATTTTTTTTAAAACAAACATTCTGGGCTGGGGCCTGGCGGATCGGGCGTGCGGGCGAATCGGGCGGGCGGAACCGCCCGAACGAGGGGGGCGCTCCAAAGCGCCGGCGCGGCACCGGCGCCGGACGTCGGGGGTGGTGGCGGGGACGGGCGCCGCCGTAGGCGGCAGCGGCGTAGGCGGGCAGCGTCGCTAGGCGTGGGAGCGAGGAGAAGGGTCGTGGGCGCGCGGTTAGGTGAGTGAGGGAGATGGGCGAGGCCAAGGCGCGAGCAGGGCGCGGCGAGTGCGGGCGTGCGTGCACGCCCGACATGGACGGGGCGCGGAGCAGCAACAGACGGGGAGGGGGAACAGCGGACGCGGTGGAAGCCGAGCGCGCGTGCGCGCGGGCGGAACATGGCGGACGGAGGCGGGTGCGTGCGAGGGAGGCGGGAGCGAGCGCAGGGGCGCTGGCGGTGAGCGTGCATGCGTGTGCACGAGGGAGAGGA
>NC_041386.1:174504975-174511829 GCF_002162155.2 Triticum dicoccoides | reverse complement strand
GAGAGGACGGGACCGGTGGCGGGGTCAATCGCCCCGATCAAGATCGGTTGGGGGAGTGGGAGGAGCGAGTGGGAGGGAGTGGGTCAGGGGAGGTTAGGGTTTCATGGAGTGGGGATAAGGAGGCCTGGCTAGGTCTGGTGGGCCGGCCAGTGCGGCGGCCAGCTGGGCCGTTAGGCCTGGCGTGTGGGGGGGGGGGCTTGTGTTCTCTTTTTTTAAAAGCTTTTTTGGTTTCCTCTTTTTTTTACAGAAGAATTTTGTAGACAAATGAGCTGCCAAATGTGTTTTGTAAAAAGTGAAACTTGGTCACACAGATATAATGCCTTATCCAGCGCTACCACAAAAAGTTTTGGGCCATCTGGAGTTGTCCAAGAATTTTTAGAAAATGAAAGGACATCTTAAATAATGATGGGCCAGATAATAAATTCCCAAAGGCAATTTAGGACTTTCCAAAAATGTTGGTTTCAACATGAAAAATATCTAGGGATTATTTGCCATAGGATGAACTATTTTCTTTGCATGACAGAAGAAGCAAATATTTGACATGCAATTCAAATTGGAATTTGAAGCAGATTTTGGACAAGTGGCATTTTGGCATGATGATCATGATGACATGACCTTCATTGGGGGGAGATTACTGTGGTGCGATGTTGGGGATGTTACAAATCTCCTCCACTACAAGAAATCTCGTCCCGAGATTTAAGTGGGGAGGTAAAGAGTAACTTCGGGAGAACTGACCCTTATAGGGTTAATTAACTGGTGAGCAATTCAAGGAATGAGGCAGAAGTATCTCTCGAGTTGAAACTTAATAAACACCGAGAGCAAAGTATGAAGGTACAATAGGAAGTTTCAAGCGAATGGACAAACTATTGATACCTGAACAGAGTGTGAGAAAGGTGTTCAGATCATTGGGAATAGATCATCTCTCGGAAGGTGGCTCGTGACATGATACGAAGCCAAACACAAGAATATTTCAGGATCAAAGATATATAGGAGAGTCAGGTTTCGATCATGTGGAACTGTGGGTTATGGGCCCACCATGTGGGTTAAAATTAGAAAGAGCGGTGACATGTTACACGGTTATGATTGTAAGGCATGTCAGAGTGTAACCTGTCAGTTATGTCGGCAACAACGTCGGTACCAAGGGCGAGGGACGAAGAGAACCATTTTCCTGCTCGTTGAACGAGGCGGGCCATTAGGCAGAGTTCTTGTCCATCGGTGGCTACCGGAATGTCATCAACCATAGTAATAGGGTCTTTACTCACAGAGCTGTACATTGAGGTGCTTACGTAAGCAGGAAATTATCTCTACTGAGATAAGTTAGTTTACCGGAAAGGTTAAACAAAATAATGGAAAGGAAAATATGATTAGTAATTAATCAGAACAATGGAAAGGAAAATGTGTTTAAACACATTTATCAGGAGTATACCCTTCCCAAGGACAAGCAGAGGATGATATCCATGACAGGATAGTAAGTAGATAACCAATTAGGTAAAGGGAAAGAAATTTCATGACATTACCCATACAACGGTGTTTGTATAATTGATAAAGGAAATTTAGTATCGCGCTTCAAATATTCTTATTGGAGATCGGATTACCACAGACATGCTTCGAGATAGCATTGACAAGGTTTCAAGCAAAGGTCAGACTTTGGATACACCAAGGATCCATCGGAAACAACTTAGAAAATAAGTCATACAATTTTAGCAGGGAAAAGATGAGGGTGTGGCCGATGGGCTCAGTAGCAATCCATAGACATGTCAAAAAGGATGTATTCCCAAAATTAATATGATCAAGTTTGTGTTGGGGGGAAGACAAGAATGTTGTTGATGCTGACACAAATCATCGAGAGGCAAGGATGGTATTTCTAGCCATGAATTCAATTTACATCTCTGAAGAAGCCAAAGTGTGATGGTGATCAAGACAAAGTTTGTCGAGAGACTCTATGAAGATGCCCTCGAGCAGAAAAGGGAGGATGAAGTGAAAGGCTATGAGAACCACAGATTCGTCACAAGCTCAAAGTCAAGCTTGTTGTTCGAGGTGAAATGATAATATGAGGAAGATCGACGTAAGCTTAGCTCATCGTAAGAAGTTGCTCCGGGCATAAGGACCAGGTAGCACAGTTAAAAAGTTGTCATGATAAAATATAGCCGTTCAGGCTAGGAATGATGCGATGGGTTATAAAGCTTCCGAGGATCAAGTACTAGGTGTAATGCCAGAAGGTAAATCGGAGTAGAGGTTGGACGGGGGAATGATTTGCAGAGGATAAGTAATTGTAACTTACCCGGTAAATGGGATCAAGGAGGAAATATGGTCGGGACCATAACTACAAGGGATCCAATTCACGACACTGTAAGAATTATTTAAATGATTAAATATCCTTGCAAGAAGCTTTCATGATAAGTCCCACACCGTGTCCGTGGGCGTGAACGCAAGGTTCAGGGTCGACTCCCACTTCTACAACGCATAACCTTTCATTTTACTTCTCGCTCTTGATGAAGCTGTAGTATTGAAATTTTATCTGACGAAAGCCAGTAGAGTATAATCCGCATAACTTTCGAGTTCACACAGATTAGGAAAGGCATAGGTTCAACCCACCGGGGCATCTTAGGAACATATATCATAAATTTCAAGAATAATAACACAAGCTCGGTAGTAGAGCATGCTTGTGAAAGCAGAGGATACAATTTACCAAAAGCATTACGTATCCGAGGAAAGGCTCACAAGCTTATTGAATATGAAGGACGTTGTCGAATAAAATCCGAAAAAAGGGGGGTTTGGTGGTCCACAAGGGATTTGATGTGAGCATCAGTATTCAACCAGAGGAAGAAAGAATGCAAGGAGATCAGATTATAGAAACAACTGACTAACTCAAGGCTCAATTGCAAAGGAATTATGAATTCCAAGACAAGGGATCAGAAGCAATGCTCTGATTAGGGATGGATAGGTAGAATAGCCATAGGGGTACAATCGATGGCGATTTGATTGGTCGAGATACAGCACATGTTAAAATGACGTCTGAGCCGGAAGGATGAATTCTAGGATCTGATTGAGGATTGCGAGCATTCGCAACAAATTGTATCAACGGACTCAAAATGATAATGACAAAGGATGACAATAAGATTATTGACTTATGGTATTAACCATAATGCAAGCAAGCAAGAAATTCAAGAACAATAGGCTGTTGAGGATTTTCACAAGAACGAATAGGATTTCGAAGATTTTTGTGAAACACTCAAACAACTGGGGATGAAGAATCTTCGGTAAATAGAGAGGAATTATTCATAGGGGTATTCAGATGACAAGGAACTACAAAGCAGTAAGCTCAAAGGATCCTCGGAACAAAGGAGAGCAGTTTAGGGCATCTGGTAATAACAAGATCAGTGGGATAGAATGTAAGATTGGCAAGTGTGTGTAGTTATCCATAAGGATATTTCGGTGGTAGGGAATTTCAAAGCAACAGACACAAAGTCTCGACAGAATATCATAGAGTAACTTCGGAATTTCGGAATCTTCTGATGCAGCAATCGATCATCTGAAATAAGGGGCTCTCCGGGCGGATGTGATCACGAGATCATAATGTTCGAGTTAGTAAAACCATTTAACCCGAATAGAAGAGAGATCAGAGTCCCAGAGTATAGGCGAGGAATAAAAGATCCTAATACCACCCAAATGGCGATGTGGGCCCATAAGACACACAACCATGTTAGTAAAAGTTTTTGTAGTGACTAGACTCAAATTCGCCCAAGGAGTTGGAAAGGGGGCTACCTACAGGCAGTCGGCTCTGATACCAACTTGTGATGCCCCCGATTTAACCACACACTAATCATACATGCAAATGTGTACGATCAAGATCAAGGACTCACGGGAAGATATCACAACACAACTCTAGACACAAATTAAAATAATACAAGTTTTATATTACAAGCCAGGGGCCTTGAGGGCTCGAATACATAAGCTCGAAAAACACAAGAGTCAGCGGAAGCAACAATATCTGAGTACAGACATGAGTTAGACAAGTTTGCCTTAAGAAGGCTAGCACAAAAGCAACAACGATCGAAAAGGCAAGGCCTCCTGCCTGGGAGCCTCCTAACTACTCCTAGTCGTCTGCGGTCTTCACGTAGTAGTAGGCATCCTCCGGGTAGTAATAGTCATCGGTGGTGTCGTCTGGCTCCTGTGATCCGTCATCTGGTTGCAACAAACGGGTATGGGGGAAAAAGAAGTAGCAAAGCAACCGTGAGTACTCATCCAAAGTACTCGCAAGACTTACATCAGATCTAAACTAAGTATGCATTTGTATCAAAGGAATGGGTTATATCTGTGTACTAAACTACAAAATGCCAGAAGGGAAGGGGAAAACCTAGCCTATCGAAGACTAGCATCTTATGGAAACCACCATCTTGTAGCAACAGGAGGGAGTAGAGTAGCATAAAGTAAAGTAATAGAAGTGTTATCAACCTCGGCCAGAGATCCTTTCTCAACTCCCTGCGAGAAAGCAATCCCAGAGCCATACTATCCAAGTGTCAACACATTCCAAATCTCATTACCATCTAGTTCTCATCACAAGTATCCAGTTCTAGTTGTATCAATCGGGATACAACTCCAAGTGTCCGTTACTGTAGGACAGGCTATCGATAGATGTTTTCTTCCCTGCAGGGGGTGCACCAACTTACCCACCACGCTCGATTAACTCCGGCCCGACACACTTTCTTGGGTCATGCCCGGCCTCGGCCAAACAATACGCCGCAACCCGACCTAGGCTTAATAGAGAGGCCAGCACGCCGAACTAAACCTATGCCCCCAGGGGTCATGGGCCATCTCCCCAGGAACTCCTGCACGTTGCGTACGCGTCCGGTGAGCAGACCTAGCTACTCCTTCAACAAGGTAGGTGCTTACCAATCCAAGCCGGCGCGCGCCGCTCAGTCGCTGACGTCTATTAAGCTTCGGCTGATGTATACGACGCAGAACGCCCATACTATGCCCACGTGATGGTTAGTTCTATCAGGACAGAGGCCCCTCGGATCAAATATCCAAATCGTAGTGGATTAGGAACACGCGGTAATGAGCAGAGACTCGCGATCGATGTGACCACGTCGCCCCGCCTCGAGTACTTGCGGCAAGGGCTACGAATGCCCGGCCACGCCTCGTAAGTATCTCGCGGGCACCTTCCAGGTCAACCCGACTCCACATCACTCGCTATTAAGCTCGCGCGGGTACCCCTCAGGGTTGACCCGTCTTTAGTAACATGGCTCAGTGTAAAGTCATAGTAACCATAGTAATTGTGTGTCTAACACCAAGGGGAAAGCCCGAGGAATCACCCCCGGTGAATTCCACTCGATGTTATCATCAAGGTGAACGTAAGAGGATCCACCCTCGAGGTTCACATTTGATGGGTTGCACGACAGAGCCGTAACAGAAGTGGTTAAGGAGGAATTCACCCTCGATGACCTCGACCATATAGGTACACCACGGAGATCTCACCAGGAGTGATGTAAGAGGTTCCACCCTCGGCACTTGATGGTAACTCTACAGAGTCGTACAACTAGGGGGTGATGTGCGGTGTCGGGGCCTGGACATCGATCACGTGATCGAGTCATCGAACATAAAGCGAGGCATCTGGGACAAGGTGGGGTCACTGATGGATCTGTAACCAGCCTATACTAAGTAGTTTAGGATAAGCAGGTAAGGTATGAAAGTAGGTAACAACAACAGGCTATGCATCAGAGTAGGATCATACAGAAAGCAGTAGCAGTTCTAATGCAAGCATGAGAGGGAAGAAATGGGCGATATCAGAATGCTCAAGGGGGGGGGGTTGCTTGCCTGGTTGCTCTGGCAAGGAGGGGGGTCGACATAGTCGATCACAAGGGCAGCATCGGTCTCGGGGTCTACCAGAGAAAGAGGGGGAAGAAACAGTAAATATAAAGCAAACATAGCACCACAAAGCATAACATGGCAATAAGATGTGTTGGGTGTGACCTAACGCGGTAGGAGGTGATACTGGTGAAGGAGGGAAACATCCGGGAAAGTATCCCCGGTGTTTCGCGTTTTCGGACAGTTGAATCGGAGGGGGAAAGTTGCGTGTTCGCTATGCTAGGGATGCGTGGCAGACGAACGGGCTGCGTATTCGGGTTCGTCTCGTCTTTCTGAGCAACTTTCATGTACAAAGTTTTTCCATCTGAGCTACGGTTTATTTTATATTAAATTTTAAAAGATTTAAAACATTTTTAGATTTTTTTAATTTATTTAATTCAACACTATCTAGAATAGTGTTTGCTGACGTCATCATGACATCAGCAGTCAACAGAGGTTGACTGGTCAACCTGACGTGTGGGTCCCACCAGTCAAAGACATTTTTTAATTATCCAGTTTTAGTTAAACTAAACAGGGTTAATTAGGGGTGGGCCCCACTGTCATTGACTGATTAATTAGTTAATTAACTAACAGTTTAATTAGTTTAATTAGTAGATTAGTGAGGTTAATTAAATAATTAGTTAATCTAAGCAGAATTAATTAAGTTAATTTATTAATTAAGTTAATTAATTATTTTATTTAATTAATTAATTATTTATTTATTTAATTAGTTTTTTTTTAAAATAAACAAACGTTCTGGGCTGGGGCCCACTTGTCATTGGCCCCAGGGGCCTGGCGGATCAGGCGTGCGGGCGAATCGGGCGGGCGAAACCGCCCGAACAAGGGGGGCGCTGCAAAGCGCCGGCGCAGCACCGGCGCCGGACGTCGGAGGTGGTTGCGGGGACGGGCGCCGCCATAGGCGGCAGCGGCGCAGGCGGGCGACGTCGCTAGGCGTGGGAGCGAGGAGAAGGGCCACGGGCGCGCGGTTAGGTGAGTGAGGTATATGG
>NC_041386.1:174427914-174504315 GCF_002162155.2 Triticum dicoccoides | reverse complement strand
GGTGAGGGAGAACCGGCGAGGCGGCGATGGCATTCGGCGACGGCGCATAGCAGCGGGGGCAAATGGGTTAGGGTGATGAACGGCTTTGGGTCAGGCAGCGCCGCGTGCGAGGAGAGGGGGCACGGTGTCGAGGTGGTGGCGAGAGGCGACGGTGACGGGGTCGGGGCGGTTCGGTGGGGGGGCGGCGTCGGCAAAGTCCACGGGCGGTGAGGCGACGAGATCGGGGGCGGGGTCGATCGCCCCGATCAAGATTGGTTGGGGGAGTGGGAGGAGCGAGTGGGAGGGAGTGGGTCAGGGGAGGTTAGGGTTTCGTGGAGTGGGGATAAGGAGGCCCGGCTGGGCCTAGTGGGCCGGCCAGTGCGGCGGCCAGCTGGGCCGTTAGGCCCGGCGTGTGGGGTGGGGGGGCTTGTGTTCTCTTTTTTTTAAAAGCTTTTCTATGTTCCTTTTTTTACAGAAGAATTTTGTAGATAAATGAGCCGCCAAATGTATTTTGTAAAAAGTGAAACTTGGTCACACAGATATAATGCCTTATCCAGCACTGCCACAAAAAGTTTGGGGCTATCAGGAGTTGTACAAGAATTTTTAGAAAATGAAAGGACATCTTAAATAATGATGGACCAGATAATAAATTCCCAAAGGCAATTTAGGACTTTCCAAAAATGTTAGTTTCAACATGACAAATATCTAGGGATTAATTGCCATAGGATGAACTATTTTATTTGCATGACAGAAGAAGCAAATATTTGACATGCAATTTAAATTAGAATTTGAAGCAGATTTTGGACAAGTGGCATTTTGGCATGATGATCATGATGACATGACCTTCATTAGGGGGAGATTACTGTGGTGCGATGCTGGGGATGTTACACCCTCTTTCGTCTTCGTCCATCGGTAACTTTACTTGGAGCTATATTTTTATTCACCACATGATATGTGTTTTGCTTGGAGCGTCTTATATGATTTGAGTCTTTGATTTTTAGTTTACCACAATCATCCTTGATGTACACACCTTTTGGGAGAGACACAATAAATCGGAATTTATTAGAATACTCTATGTGCTTCACTTATACCTTTTGAGCTAGATAATTTTGCTCCAGTGCTTCGCTTATATCTTTTAGTGCACGGTGGTGGTTGTATTTTATAGAAATTATTGATCTCTCATGCTTCACTTGTATTATTTTGAGAGTCCCTTAGAACAGCATTGTAGTTTGCTTTGGTTATGAATTTAGTCCTAATACGATAGGCATCCAAGATCGGTATAATAAAAACTTCCATAAAAAGTGCATTGAGTACTAGGAGAAGTTTGAGACTTGATAATTGTTTTGAGATATAAAGGTCGTAATATTAGAGTGTGCTAGTTGAGTAGTTGTGAATTTTAGAAATACTTGCGTTGAAGTTTGCAAGTCCCGTAGCATGCACGTATGGTGACCGTTGTGTAACAAATTTGAAACATGAGGTGTTATTTGATTGTCTTCCTTATGAGTGGCGGTCGGGGATGAGCGATGGTCTTTTCCTACCAATCTATCCCCCTAGGAGCATGCGCGTAATGCTTGGTTTTTGATGACTTGTATATTTTTGCAATAAGTATGTGACTTCTTTATGACTAATGTTGACTCCATGGATTATACGCACTCTCGCCCTTCTATCATTTCTAGCCTCTTCGGTACCATGCATTGCCCTTTCTCACCTTGAGAGTTGGTCCAAACTTCGCCGGTGCATCCAAACCCCGTGATATGATACGCTCTGTCACACATAAACCTCCTTATATCTTCCTCGAAACAGCCACCATACCTACCTATTATGGCATTTCCATATCCATTCCGAGGTATATTTCCATGCAACTTTCCACCGTTCCATTTATCATGACACACATCATAATTGTCATATTGCCTTGCATGATCATGTAATTGACATCGTACTTGTGGCAAAGCCACTGTTCATAATTTTTCATACATGTCACTCTTGATTCATTGCCCTTCCTGGTACACCGTCGGAGGCATTCATATAGAGTCATACTTTGTTCTAGTATTGAGTTGTAATCATTGAGTTGTAAATAAATAGAAGTGTGACGATCATCATTAATAGAGCATTGTCCCCCAAAAAAGAGAAAGGCCAAATAAAAAAAGGAAGGCCCAAAAAATATAAAAAGGGGCAATGCTACTATCCTTTTTTCCACACTTGTGCTTCAAAGTAGCACCATGATCTTTATGGTAGAGAGTCTGTTGTTTTGTCACTTTCATATACTAGTGGGAATTTTCATTATAGAACTTGGCTTGTATATTCCAACAATGGGCTTCCTCAAATGCCCTAGATTTTCGTGAGCAAGAAATTTGGATGCACACCCACTTAGTTTCTTTTGTTGAGATTTCATACATTTATAGCTCTAGTGCATCCGTTGCATGGCAATCCCTACTCCTTGCATTGACATCAATTTATGGGCATCTCCCTAGCCCATTGATTAGCCGCGTCGATGTGAGACTTTCTCCTTTTTTGTCTTCTCCACATAACCCCCATCATCATATTCTATTCCACCCATAGTGCTATATCCATGGCTCGCGTTCATGTATTGCGTCAAAGTTGAAAAAAGTTTGAGATTACTAAAGTGTGAAACAATTGCTTGGCTTGTCATCAGGGTTGTGCATGATGAGAGCATTCTTGTGTGACGAAAATGGAGCATGACCAAACTATACGATTTTGTAGGGATGAACATTCTTTTGCCATGTTATTTTGAGAAGACATAATTTCTTAGTTAGTATGCTTGAAGTATTATTATTTTTATGTCAATATTTAACTATTGTCTTGAATCTTTCAGATCTGAATATTCATGCCACAATAAATAGAATTACATTGAGATTATGTTAGGTAGCATTCTACATCAAAAATTCTGTTTTTATCATTTACCTACTCGAGGACGAGCAGGAATTAAGCTTGGGGATTCTTGACACGTCTCCAACGTATCTATAATTTTTGATTGTTCCATGCTATTGTATTATCTGTTTTGGATGTTAATGGGCTTTATTTTACACTTTTATATTACTTTTGGGACTAACCTATGAACCCAAGGCCCAGTGCAAATTGCTGTTTTTTTGCCTATTTCAGTGTTTCGCAGAAAAGGAATATCAAACGGAATGAAACCTTCGGGAAAGTGATTTTTGGAACAAACGTGATCCAGAGGACTTGGAGTGGATGTTAAGAAACGAACAAGGAGTCCACGAGGCAGGGGGCGTGCCCTCCCCCCTTGTGGGCCCCTCGTGGCTCAACCGACCTACTTCTTCCTCCTATATATGCTCATATACCCTGAAAACATCGAGGAGCACCACGAAACCCTATTTCCACCGTCGCAACCTTCTGTACCCAAGAGATCCCATCTTGGGGCCTTTTTCGGAGCTCCGCCGGAGGGGGCAATGATAACCCACAAGTACAGGGGATCGCAATAGTTTTCGAGGGTAGAGTATTCAACCCAAATTTATTGATTCGACACAAGGGGAGCCAAAGAATATTCTCAAGTATTAGCAGCTGAGTTGTCAATTCAACCACACCTGGAAACTTAATATCTGCAGCAAAGTGTTTAGTAGCAAAGTAATATGATAGTGGTGATAACGGTAGCAAAAGGTAACAGTAGCAAAAGTAATATTTTTGGTATTTTATAGTGATGATAGCAATAGCAACAAAAAAATAAATAAGTGAAGAACAATATATGGAAAGCTCGTAGGCAATGGATCAGTGATGGAGAATTATGCCGGATGCGGTTCATCATGTTACAGTCATAACCTAGGGTGACACAGAACTAGCTCCAGTTCATTGATATAATGTAGGCATGTATTCCGAATATAGTCATACGTGCTTATGGAAAAGAACTTGCATGACATCTTTTGTCCTACCCTCCCGTGGCAGCGGGGTCCTTACGGAAACTAAGGGATATTAAGGCCTACTTTTAATAGAGAACCAGAATAAAGCATTAACACATAGTGAATACATGAACTCCTCAAACTACGGTCATCACCGGTAAGTATCCCGATTATTGTCACTTCGGGGTTAACGGATCATAACACATAATAGGTGACTATAGACTTGCAAGATAGGATCAAGAACACTCATATATTGATGAAAACATAATAGGTTCAGATCTGAAATCATGGCACTCGGGCCCTAGTGACAAGCATTAAGCATAGCAAAGTCATAGCAACATCAATCTCAGAACATAGTGGACACTAGGGATCAAATCCTGACAAAACTAACTCGATTACATGATAGATCCCATCCAACCCATCACCGTCCAGCAAGCCTACGATGGAATTACTCATGCACGGCGGTGAGCATCATGAAATTGGTGATGAAGGATGGTTGACGATGACGATGGCGACGGATTCCCCTCTCCGGAGCCCCGAACGGACTCCAGATCAGCCCTCCCGAGAGGTTTTAGGGCTTGGCGGCGGCTCCGTATCGTAAAACGCGATGATTTATTCTCTCTGATTTTTTTCTCATCGAAACTCAATATATGGAGGTGGAGTTGGAGTCGGAGAGGCAACAGGGGGCCCATGAGGTAGGGCCGCTCCCTAGGGGGGCAGGCGCGCCCCCACCCTCGTGGCAATACGGTGGGCCCCCTGGCCTTCATCTTTGGCAGGTATTTTTCTTATTTTCTGAAAAGTGTCTCCATGAAGTTTCAGGTCATTCCGAGAACGTTTGCTCCTACACATAAATAACACCATGGTAATTCTACTGAAAACAGCGTCAGTCCGGGTTAGTTCCATTCAAATCATGCAAGTTAGAGTCCAAAACAAGGGCAAAAGTGTTTGGAAAAGTAGATACGTCGGAGACGTATCAACTCCCCCAAGCTTAAACCTTTGCTTGTCCTCAAGCAATTCAGTTGACAAACTGAAAGTGATAAAGAAAAACTTTTACAAACTCTGTTTGCTCTTGTTGTTGTAAATATGTAAAGCCAGCATTCAAGTTTTCAGCAAAGATTATAACTAACCACATTCGCAATAACACATAGGTCTCAAGTTACTCACATCAATAGCATAATCAACTAGCGAGCCGTAATAATAAAACTCGGATGACAACACTTTCTCAAAACAATCATAATATGATATAACATGATGGTATCTCGCTAGCCCTTTCTGAGACCGCAAAACATAAATGCAGAGCACCTTTAAAGACCAAGGACTGACTAGACATTGTAATTCATGGTAAAAGAGATCCAGTCAAGTCATACTCAATGTAAACTAACAGTAATGAATGCAAATGACAGCGGTGCTCTCCAACTGGTGCTTTTTAATAAGAGGATGACGACTCAACATAAAAGTAAATAGATAGGCCCTTCGCAGAGGGAAGCAGGGATTTGTAGAGGTGCCAGAGCTCGGTTTTGAAATAGAGGTGAATAATATTTTGAGTGGTATACTTCCATTGTCAACATAACAACCAAGAGATGGCGATATCTTCCATGCTACACACATTATAGGCGGTTCCCAAACAGAATGGTAAAGTTTATACTCCCCCTTCCACCACAAGCATCAATCCATGGCTTGCTCGAAACAACGAGTGCCTCCAACTAACAAGAGTCCCAGGGGGAGTTTTGTTTGCAATTATTTTGATTTAGTTTGCATAAAGCATGGGACTGGGCATCCCAGTGACCAGCCATTTATCTCATGAGTGAGGAGCGGAGTCCACTCCTCTTGAGAATAACCCGCCTAACATGGAAGATACAGACAACCCTAGCTGATACATGAGCTATTCGAGCATACAAAACAGTATATTTATTTGAAGGTTTAGAGTTTGGCACATACAAATTTACTTGGAACGGTAGGTAGATACCGTATATAGGTAGGTATAGTGGACTCATGTGGAATAACGTTGGGGTTTAAGTTGTTTGGATGCACAAGCAGTATTCCCGCTTAGTACAGGTGAGGGCTAGCAAAAGACTGGGAAGCGACCAGCTAGAGAGCGACAAAAGTCATGAACATGCATTAAAATTAATCAACACCGAATGCAAGCATGAGTAGGATATAATCCACCATGAACATAAATATCGTGAAGGCTATGTTGATTTTGTTTCAACTACATGCATAAACATGTGCCAAGTCAAGTCACGTAAATCATTCAGAGGAGGATACCACCCTATCATACCACATCATAACCATTTTAATAGCATGTTGGCACGCAAGGTAAACCATTATAACTCATAGCTAATCAAGCATTGCACAAGAAACTATGATCTCTAGTTGTCATTGCAAACATGTTTATTCATAATAGGCTGAATCAGGAACGATGAACTAATCATATTTACAAAAACAAAAGAGGTCGAGTTCATACCAGCTTTTCTCATCTCATCCAGTCCATCATATATCATCATAATTGCCTTTCACTTGCATGACTGAACGATGTGAATAATAATAATAGTGCACGTGCATTGGACTAAGCTGGAATCTGCAGGCATTCAATAAACAGGAGAAGACAAGGCAATATGGGCTCTTTTGTCAGATCAACAATAATGCATATAAGATCCACTTCAACAATTTAATCATGGTCTTCTCCTATCGACCCCCAAAGAAAAGAAAAGAAATAAAACTATTTACACGGGAAAGCTCCCAACAAGCAAAAGAAGAACATGAAATCTTTTTGGGTTTTCTTTTTAATTACTACTACAAGCATGGAAAGTAAACTAATTAAAAGCTACAACTAAATTTTTTGGTTTTTCTTAAGGTTTATGAAACACACAAGAAGAAAGCATAAAAAGGAAAATAAACTAGCATGGATGATACAATGAAAAAGTATGAGCACCATCATCTAGCAATGAGTGTGTGAACATAAATATAATGTCGGTGGGAAATACGTACTCCCCCAAGCTTAGGCTTTTGGCCTAAGTTGGTCTATGGCCACGGCTGGCCTGGCGGATATCCATAATAGTAGTTGGGGTCGTACTGTGATGAGGAAGAAGAAGGCTCAGATTGCCACTAGCTGACAATCATCTCCGGATCCCACTGGTAATTAGACTGTCGTGAAGGATCAAATTATGGTTCCGGCTCTGGCTCCTCGGCTGGTGCAGGGTTCCGGTAGGCGTGGATAGCCGTCAACGGAACAAGGTACGTGCAAGGACGCACTGGAGCGTCTCTTGGTGGCTCTTCGTCAGCATCACACATTGCAAGCTTGGGTCCTTGCTTCCTTGAAGAACCACCTTGGAACGTTTTCCTAAGCATTTTTCTTCCTCTGAAAAATTCTGAAATTTTTCTAGTAACTTCAAAATAAAAGTAAAGCAAACTCTATAATATTGATAGCAACTACTCCTACAAGTGCCTAGGGCCTATATCATGCATCAAAACTACTTTTGACCATATAAATTTGACATGCAAGCTCAAGAATAGGGTCACCTAAGCAGCAAAAATTTGCAATGAATAAAGCACTAGAACAAAAACTAATTGGACCAATGGAGGAGTCACATACCAAGGAACAATCTCGCCAAGCAGTTTTGTGAGAGGTGCTTTGAGCAAGGAGATTGAAAATGGCAGCAAAACGAGCTTGGACTCGAGTTTGAGCTGGTTATTCGTGTTTGTGGGAGGAAGATGAAGTGTGTGGGTGCAGGAATAAGTGGAGGGGGACCACCGTGGGCCCACAAGGCAGGGGGCGCACCCTAGGGGGGTGGGCGCGCCCTCCACCCTCGTGGCAAGGTGGTTGATCCCCCTGGTGTGTTCTTTGTTCCATAAATCCTTAAATATTCTAGAAAAAATCATATTTAATTTTCAGGGCATTTGGAGAACTTTTATTTTAAGCGTATTTTTATATTGCACGGATAATCAGATAACAGACAGAAAAATGTTTATTTTTATTTTATTTAATATAAATAACAGAAGGTAAAAGTGGGGTATAGAAGGTTGTGCTTTCTAGTTTCATCCATCTCATGCTCATCAAAAGGAATCCACTAACAAGGTTGATCAAGTCTTGTTAACGGACTCATTCTGAATAACATGGAACCGGAGAAATTTGGAATAACACTATGTTACCTCAACGAGGATATGCACATCCCCAATAATAAGAATATCATATTTCTTCTTGACAGTAGGAAGAGGAAATTCAAAACCTCCCAATATAATCGATGGAATTTTTCCAATAGAGTTGATACTATGAACTTGAGGTTGTTTCCTCGGAAAGTGTACCGTATGCTCATTACCATTAACATGAAAAGTGACATTGCCTTTAGTGCAATCAATAATAGCCCCAGCAGTATTCAAAAAGGGTCTTCCAAGAATAATAGACATACTATCGTCCTCGGGAATATCAAGAATAACAAAGTCCGTCAAAATAGTAACATTTGCAACTACAACAAGCACATCCTCACAAATACCGACAGGTATAGCAGTTGATTTATCAGCCATTTGCAAAGATATTTCAGTAGGTGTCAACTTATTCAAATCAAGTCTACGATATAAAGAGAGAGGCATAACACTAACACCGGCTCCAAGATCACATAAAGCAGTTTTAACATAATTTCTTTTAATAAAGCATGGTATAGTGGGTACTCCTGGATCTCCAAGTTTCTTTGGTATTCCACCCTTAAAAGTATAGTTAGCAAGCATGGTGGAAATTTCAGCTTCCGGTATCTTTCTTTTATTTGTAATAATATCTTTCATGTACTTAGCATAAGGATTTGTTTTAAGCATATCAGTTAATCGCATACGCAAAAAGATAGGTCTAATCATTTCAGCAAAGCGCTCAAAATCCTCATCATCCATTTTCTTGGATGGTTTGGGAGGAAAAGGCATGGGTTTCTGAACCCATGGTTCTCTTTCGTTACCATGTTTCCTAGCAACAAAGTCTTTCTTATCATAACGTTGATTCTTTGATTGTGGGTTATCAAGATCAACAAGAGGTTCAATTTCTATATCATTATCATTACTAGGTTGAACATCATTATGAACATTATCATTAACATTACCACTAGTTTCAGGTTCATTACCAGATTGTGTTTCAGCATCAGAAATAGAAATATCATTTGGATTCTCAGGTGTTTCAATAATAGGATCACTAGAAGCATGCAAAGTCCTATCATTTTTATTTTTCTTCTTTTTAGAAGAACTAGGTGCATATAAATTATTTCTCTGAGAATCTTGCTCAATTCTCTTAGGATGGCTTTCATGATACAAAGGTTCCTGAGTCATTCTACCAGTTCTAGTAGCCACTCTAACAGCATAATCATTATATTTACTATTCAATTCATTGAGCAAATTATTTTGAGCTTTAAGTACTTGTTCTACTTGAGTGGTAACCATAGAAGCATGTTTACTAATAATTTTAAGTTCACCTTTGACATTAGCCATATAATCACCCAAGTGTCCAAGCATATTTGAATTATATTTCAGTTGTCTACCAAAATAAGCATTAGAGTCTTCTTGCTTAGCCATAAATTTATCAAACTCATCTAAGCATGGGCTAGCAATTTTAGTAAATGGGATTACAACTTTATCATATCTATAGAGAGAATTTACCTTTACTACCTGTGTCGGGTTATCAAGACCATGAGTTTCTTCAATAGGAGGTAAATTCTTAACATCTTCAGCTTCAATACCCTTTTCTTTCATAGATTTCTTTGCCTCTTGCATATCTTCGGACTGAGAAATAGAATACCCCTCTTCTTCGGAGTTGGTTTAGGAATAGGCTCAGGAATTGGCTCCGGAGGTGTCCAATTATTTTCATTCGTCAACATATTATTCAATAGAATTTCAGCTTCATTCAGTTTCCTTTCCCTGAAAACAGAACCGGCACAACTATCCAGGTAATCTCTGGAGGCATCGGTTAGTCCATTATAAAAGATATCAAGTATTTCATTTTTCTTAAGAGGATGATCAGGCAAAGCATTAAGTAATTGGAGAAGCCTCCCCCAAGCTTGTGGGAGACTCTTCTTCAATTTGCACAAAATTATATACATCCCTTAAAGCAGCTTGTTTCTTATGAGGAGGGAAATATTTAGCAGAGAAGTAATAAATCATATCCTGGGGACTACGCGCACAACCAGGATCAAGAGAATTAAACCATATCTTAGCATCACCCTTTAATGAGAACAAAAATATTTTAAGGATATAAAAGTAACGAGTTCTCTCATCTTTAGTGAATAGGGTAGCTATATTATTCAGTTTAGTAAGATGTGCCACAATAGTTTTAGATTCATAACCATGAAAAGGATCAGATTCAACCAAAGTAATTATATCAGGATCAACAGAGAATTCATAATCCTTATCAGTAACAAAGATAGGTGAAGTAGCAAAAGCAGAATTAGGTTTCATTCTAGCATTTAGAGATTGCTTACTCCATTTAGCTAATAATTTTTTAAGTTCGGTTCTATTTCTGCAAGCTAAAATAGCTAAAGAAGCATCTTGATCAAAAACATAACCCTTAGGAATGGCAAGTGGTTCTTCATCATCACTTTCATCAGTATCATCAGATTCAATATTTTCAATCTCTCTAGCCCTAGCAAGTTGTTCATCGAGAAAATCACTAAGTGGCATAGTAGTATCAGGCATAGAGGTAGTTTCATCATAAGTATCGTGCATAGCAGAAGTGGCATCATCAATAACATGTGACATATCAGAACGAATAGCAAAAGCAGGTGTAGGTGTCGCAAGCTTACTCAAAACAGAAGGTGAATCAAGTGCAGAGCTAGATGGCAGTTCCTTACCTCCCCTCGTAGTTGAGGGATAGATCTTGGTTTTTGGATCTCTCAAGTTCTTCATAATGATAAGCAGATATATATCCCAAGTGACTCAAAGAATAGAGCTATGCTCCACGGCAACAGCGCCAGAAAATAGTCTTGATAACCCACAAGTATAGGGGATTTCAACATTTTTCGAGGGTAGAGTATTCAACCCAAATTTATTGATTCGACACAAGGGGAGCCAAAGAATATTCTCAAGTATTAGCAGCTGAGTTGTCAATTCAACCACACCTGGAAACTTAATATCTGCAGCAAAGTGTTTAGTAAAAAAGTAATATGATAGTGGTGATAACGGTAGCAAAAGGTAACAATAGTAAAAGTAATATTTTTGGTATTTTGTAGTGATGATAGCAATAGCAACGGAAAAGTAAATAAGCGAAGAACAATATATGGAAAGCTCGTAGGCAATGGATCGGTGATGGAGAATTATGCCGGATGCAGTTCATCATGTAACAGACATTACCTAGGGTGACACAGAACTAGCTCCAGTTCATTGATATAATGTAGGCATGTATTCCGAATATAGTCATACGTGCTTATGGAAAAGAACTTGCATGCCATCTTTTGTCCTACCCTCCCGTGGCAGCGGGGTCCTTACGAAAACTAAGGGATATTAAGGCCTCCTTTTAATAGAGAACCGGAACAAAGCATTAACACATAGTGAATACATGAACTCCTCAAACTACGGTCATCACCGGTAAGTATCCCGATTATTGTCACTTCGGGGTTAACGGATCATAACACATAATAGGTGACTATAGACTTGCAAGATAGGATCAAGAACACTCATATATTGATGAAAACATAATAGGTTCAGATCTGAAATCATGGCGCTCGGGCCCTAGTGACAAGCATTAAGCATAGCAAAGTCATAGCAACATCAATCTCAGAACATAGTGGACACTAGGGATCAAACCCTAACAAAACTAACTCGATTACATGATAGATCCCATCCAACCCCACCGTCCAGCAAGCCTATGATGGAATTACTCACGCATGACGGTGACCATCATGAAATTGGTGATGGAGGATGGTTGATGATTACGATGGTGACGGATTCCCCTCTCCGGAGCCCCGAACGGACTCCAGATCAGCCCTCCCAAGAGGTTTTAGGGCTTGGCGGCGGCTCCGTATCTTAAAACGCGATGATTTCTTCTCTCTGATTTTTTTTTCTCATCGAAACTCAATATATGGAGGTGGAGTTGGAGTCGGAGAGGCAACAGGGGGCCCACGAGGTAGGGGGCGCACCCTAGGGGGGCAGGCGCGCCCCCACCCTCGTGGCAAGACGGTGGGCCTCCTGGCCTTCATCTTTGGCAAGTATTTTTCTTATTTTATGAAAAGTGTCTCCGTGAAGTTTCAGGTCATTCCGAGAACTATTGCTCCTGCACATAAATAACACCATGGTAATTCTTCTGAAAACAGCGTCAGTCTTGAGCACTGCCTTGGTTTACCCCAAAGAGGAATGGATGATGCAGCAAAGTAGCGTAAGTATTTCCCTCAGATTTTGAGAACCAAGGTATCAATCCAGCAGGAGGCTACGCGTGAGTCCCTCGTACCTGCACAAAACAAATAAATCCTCGCAACCAACGCGAATAGGGGTTGTCAATCCCTACACGGCCACTTACGAGAGTGAGATCTGATGGATATGATAAGATAATATTTTTGGTATTTTTTTGATGAAGATGCAGAGTAAAATAAAGGCAAAGTAAAAAAGCAAAGGAAATAACTAAGTAGTAGGAGATTAATATGATAAAGATAGACCCTGGGTCCATAGATTTCACTAGTGGCTTCTCTCGAGAGCATAAGTATTCTACGGTGGGTGAACAAATTACTGTTGAGCAATTGGCAGAATTGAGCATAGTTATGAGAATATCTAGGTATGATCATGTATATAGGCATCACGTCTGAGACAAGTAGACCGACTCCTGCCTGCATCTACTACTATTACTCCACTCATCGACCGCTATCCAGCATGCATCTAGAGTATTAAGTTAAAAATAGAGTAACGCCTTAAGCAAGATGACATGATGTAGAGGGATAAACTCATACAATATGATTAAAACCTCATCTTGTTATCCTCGATGGCAATAATACAATACGTGCCTTGCTGCCCCTACTGGCACTGGGAATGGACACCGCAAGATTGAACCCAAAGTTAAGCACTTCTCCCATTGCAAGAAAGATCAATCTAGTAGGCCAAACCAAACTGATAATTCGAAGAGACTTGCAAAGATAACCAATCACACATAAAATAATTTAGAGAAGATTCAAATATTCTTCATAGATAGACTTTATCATAAACCCACAATTCATCGATCTCAACAAACACACCGCGAAAAAGAAGATTACATCGAATAGTTCTCCACAAGAGAGGGGGAGAAAATTGTATTGAGATCCAAAAAGAGAGAAGAATCCATCTAGCTAATAACTATGGACCCGTAGGTCTGAGGTAAACTACTCACACTTCATCGGAGGGACTATGGTGTTGATGTAGAAGCCCTCTGTGATTGATGCCCCCTCCGGCGGATCTCCGGAACAGGCCCCAAGATGGGATCTCGTGGATACAGAAATTTGCGGCGATGGAATTAGGTTTTTGGCTCCGTATCTGATCGTTTGGGGTACATAGGTATATATAGGAGGAAGGAGTACGTCGGTGGAGCAATAGGGGGCCCATGAGGGTGGAGGGCACACCTGGGGGGGGGTAGGCGCGCCCCCTACCTCGTGGCCTCCTCTTTTGTGTCTTGATGTAGGGTCCAAGTCTCCTGGGTCTTGTTCGTTGAGAAAATCACGTTCCCGAAGGTTTCATTCCGTTTGGACTCCGTTTGATATTCCTTTTCTTCGAAACCCTAAAATAGGCAAAAAAAACAACAATTTTGGGCTGGGCCTCCGGTTAATAGGTTAGTCCCAAAAATAATATAAAAGTGGAAAATAAAGCCCAATAACGTCCAAAACAGTAGATAATATAGCATGGAGCAATAAAAAATTATAGATACGTTGGAGACGTATCAAGCATCCCCAAGCTTAATTTATGCTCGCCCTCGAGTAGGTAAGTGATAAAAACAGAATTTTTGATACGGAGTGCTACTTGGCATAATTTTAATGTAATTCTTCTTAATTGTGGTATGAACATTCAGATCCGAAAGATTCAAGACAAAAGTTTAATATTGACATAAAAATAATAATACTTCAAGCATACTAACAAAGCAATTATGTCTTATCAAAATAGCATGGCCAAAGAAAGTTATCCCGACAAAATCAAATAGTCTGGCTATGCTCCATCTTCACCACAGAAAATATTTAAATCATGCACAACCCCGATGACAAGCCAAGCAATTGTTTCATACTTTTGGTGTTCTCTAACTTTTTCAATCTTCACGCAATACATGAGCATGAGCCATGGACATAGCACTTATAGGTTGAATAGAATGGTGGTTGTGGAGAAGACAAAAAGGGAGAAGATAGTATTACATCAACTAGGCGTATCAACGGGCTATGGAGATGCCCATCAATATATATCAATGTGAGTGAGTAGGGATTGCCATGCAACTGATGCACTAGAGCTATAAGTATATGAAAGCTCAAAAAGAAACTAAGTGGGTGTGCATCCAACTTGCTTGCTCATGAAGACCTAGGGCATTTTGAGGAAGCCCATCATTGGAATATACAAGCCAAGTTCTATAATGAAGAATTCCCACTAGTATATGAAAGTGACGAAATGAGAGACTCTCTACTATGAATATCATGGTGATACTTTGAAGCACAAGTGTGGTAAAAGGATAGTAGCATTGCCCCTTCTCTCTTTTTCTCTCATCATTTTTTATTTGGGCCTTTTCTCTTCTTTTTTATGGCCTCTCTTTTTCTTTTCTTTTTTCGTCCGTAGTCTCATCTCGACTTGTGGGGGAATCATAGTCTCCATCATCCTTTCCTCACTAGGACAATGCTCTAATAATGATGATCTTCACACTTTTATTTTTCTTACAACTCAACAGTTACAACTTGATACTTAGAACAAAATATGACTCTATATGAATACCTTCGGCGGTGTACCAGGATATGCAATGACTCATGAGTGACATGTATGAAAGAATTATGAATGGTGGCTTTGCCACAAATACGATGTCAACTACATGATCATGCTAAGAAATATGACAATGATGGAGTGTGTCATAATAAACGGAACGGTGGAAAGTTGCATGGCAATATATCTCGGAATGGCTATGGAAATGCCATAATAGGTAGGTATGGTGGCTGTTTTGAGGAAGGTATATGGTGGGTGTATGATACCAGCGAAAGGTGCGCGGTATTAGAGAGGCTAGCAATGATGGAAGGGTGAGAGTGCGTATAATCCATGGACTCAACATTAGTCATAAAGAACTCATATACTTATTGCAAAAATCTACAAGTTAACAAAGCAAAGTATTATGCGCGTGCTCCTAGGGGGATAGATTGGTAGGAAAAGACCATTGCTCGTCCCCGACCGCCACTCATAAGGAAGACAATCAAAAAATAAATCATGCTCCGACTTCATCACATAACGGTTCACCAAACGTGCATGCTACGGGAATCACAAACTTTAACACAAGTATTTCTCAAATTCACAACTACTCAACTAGCACAACTTTAATATCACCATCTTCATATCTCAAAACAATTATCAAGCATCAAACTTCTCATAGTATTCAACACACTCATAAGAAAGTTTTATTATTAATCTTGTATACCAAGCATATTAGGATTTAAGCAAATTACCATGCTATTTAAGACTCTCAAAATAATTTAAGTGAAGCATGAGAGATCAGTAGTTTCTATAAAACAAATCCACCACCGTGCTCTAAAAGATATAACTTAAGTACTAGAGCAAAACTACATAACTCAAAAGATATAAGCGAAGCACATAGAGTATTCTAACAAATTCCAAATCATCTATGACTCTCTCAAAAGGTGTGTACAGTAAGGATGATTGTGGTAAACTAAAAAGTAAAGACTCAAATCATACAAGACGCTCCAAGCAAAACACATATCATGTGGCGAATAAAAATATAGCTCCAAGTAAAGTTACCGATAGAAGTAGACGAAAGAGGAGATGCCTTCCGGGGCATCCCCAAGATTTGGCTTTTAGGTGTCCTTAGATTATCTTGGGGGTGCCATGGGCATCCCCGAGCTTAGGCTCTTGCCACTCCTTGTTCCATAATCCATCAAATCTTTACCCAAAACTTGAAAACTTCACAACACAAAACTTAAAGTAGAAAATCTCGTGAGCTCCGTTAGAGAAAGAAAACAAAATACCACTTCAAGGTACTGTAATGAACTCATTCTTTATTTATATTGGTGTTATACCTACTGTATTCCAACTTCTCTATGGTTTATAAACTATTTTACTAGCCATAGATTTACCAACATAAGCAAACAACACACGAAAAACAGAATCTGTAAAAAACAGAACAGTCTGTAGTAATCTGTAGCTAGCGCAAGATCTGGAACCCCAAAAATTCTAAAATAAATTTTTGGACGTGAGGAATTTATTTATTGCAAAAATAATTAACTAAATAACACTTTCCAAATAAAAATGGCAGTAGTTCTCGTGAGCGCTAAAGTTTCTGTTTTTTACAGCAAGTGTAACAAGACTTTCCCCAAGTCTTCCCAACGGTTCTACTTGGCACAAACACTAATTAAACACAAAAAACACAACCAAAACAGAGGCTAGATAATTTATTTATTACTAAACAGGATAAAAAAGCAAGGAATAAAAATAAAATTGGGTTGCCTCCCAACAAGTGCTCTCGTTTAACGCCCCTAGCTAGGCATAACAAGCAAGGATAGATCTAGGTATTGCCATCTTTGGTAGGCAATCCATAAGTGGATCTCATAATAGATTCATAAGTTAATTTAATTTTCTTTCTAGGAAAGTGTTCCATGCCTTTCCTTAATGGAAATTTGAATCTAATATTTCCTTCCTTCATATCAATAATTGCACCAATCGTTCTAAGGAAAGGTCAACCAAGAATAATAGGACATGAAGGATTGCAATCTATATCAAGAACAATAAAATCTACGGGCACATAATTCAACAATAAGAACGTCATTAATTCTTCCCATAGGTTTCTTAATAGTGGAGTCTGCAAGGTGCAAGTTTAAAGAGCAATCATCAAAATCACGGAAACCTAACAAATCACACAAAGTCTTTGGAATCGTGGAAACACTAGCACCCAAATCACATAAAGCATAGCATTCATGATCTTTAATTTTAATTTTAATAGTTGTTTCCCACTCATCATAAAGCTTTCTAGGGATAGAAACTTCCAATTCAAGTTTTTCTTCATAAGATTGCATGAAGGCATCAACGATATGTTTAGTAAACGCTTTATTTTGACTATAAGCATGAGGAGAATTTAGCACGGATTGCAACAAGGAAATACAATCAACAAAGAGAAATTTTCATAGTTAAATTCCTTGAAATCCATAATAGTGGGTTTAGCAACATCTAGGGTTTTAATTTCTTCAATCCCACTTATCAATTTTAGCATCAAGATAAAAAAAATTCGAATTCTTGGAACGCCTTATAGGTAAAGGTGGATCATATACAGTCCCATCATTATCAAGATTCATATTGCAAAACAAAGATTTAATAGGGGACACATCAATAACTTTTAGATCTTCATCATTATTTTCATAGGAACTAGAAGAACACGCTTTTATAAAGGCATCTTTCTTAGCACGCATCCTAGCGGTTCTTTATTTGCACTCATCAATGGATATTCTCATGGCTTTGAGAGACTAATTTTTATCATGCTTAGGTGGAATAGATCTAAGTTTCAAAGAATCAACATCAAGAGAAATTCTATCAACGTTCCTAGCCAACTCATCCATCTTAAGCAATTTTTCTTCAATGAAAGCATTAATATTCTTTTGCGAAGTAATAAATTATTTAATATTAGATTCAAAATCAAAGGGCATCTTATTATAATTTCCATAAGAATTATTGTAGGAATTACCATAATTATTAGAGGGGTTACTAGGATAAGGCCTAGGATTAAAATTTCCTCTATACGCGTTGTTACCAAAATTGTTCCTACCAACAAAATTCACATCCATAGATTCATTATTATTCTCAATCAAAGTAGACAACGGCATATCATTAGGATCAGAAGAAACACTCTTATTAGCAAATAATTTCATAAGTTCATCCATCTTTCCACTCAAAACATTAATTTCTTCTATCGCATGCACCTTTTTATTAGTAGATCTTTCAGTATGCCATTGAGAATAATTAACCATAATATTATCTAGGAGTTTAGTAGCTTATCTTAAAGTGATTTTCATAAAAGTGCCTCCCGCGGCCGAATCTAAAAGATTTCTAGAAGCAAAATTCAATCCGGCATAAATTTTTTGTATAATCATCCACAAATTTAAACCATGAGTAGGGCAATTGCGTATCATTAGTTTCATTCTCTCCCAAGCTTGTGCAGCATGTTCATGATCAAGTTGCTTAAAATTCATAATATCGTTTCTAAGAGAGATAATCTTAGCGGGAGGAAAATACTTAGAGATAAAAGCATCTTTGCACTTGTTCCATGAATCAATACTATTTTTAGGCAAAGACGAAAACCAAGCTTTAGCACGGTCTCTAAGCGAAAGAGGAAATAGCTTCAATTTAACAATATCATTATCCACATCTTTCTTCTTTTGCATATCACACAAATCAACGAGGCTATTTAGATGGGTAGCGGCATCTTCACTAGGAAGGCCGGAAAACGGATCTTTCATGACAAGATTCAGCAAAGCAGTATTAATTTCACAAGATTCAGCATCGATAAGAGGAGCAATCGGAGTGCTAATAAAATCATTATTGTTGGTATTGGTGAAGTCACATAATTTAGTATTATCTTGAGCCATCGTGACAAGCAAGCAAACTAACACACAAGCAAACAAAAAGCAAGCGGGCAAAAAGAGGATAATAGAGAAAGAGATGGATGATAGAGAGAGAGGGCGAATAAAACGGCAAGGGTGAAGTGGGGGAGAGGAAAACGGGAGGCAAATGGCAAATAATGTAATGCGGGAGATAAGGGTATGTGATGGGTACTTGGTATGTTGACTTTTGCATAGACCTCCCCGGCAACGGCGCCAGAAATCCTTCTTGCTACCTCCTGAGCACTGTGTTGGCTTTACCCAAAGAGGAATGGATGATGCAGCAAAGTAGCGTAAGTATTTCCCTCAGATTTTGAGAACCAAGGTATCAATCCAGCAGGAGGCTACGCGTGAGTCCCTCGTACCTGCACAAAACAAATAAATCCTCGCAACCAACGCAAATAAGGGTTGTCAATCCCTACACGGCCACTTACGAGAGTGAGATCTGATAGATATGATAAGATAATATTTTTGGTATTTTTGTGATAAAGATGCAGAGTAAAATAAAGGCAAAGTAAAAAAGCAAAGGAAATAACTAAGTAGTAGGAGATTAATATGATAAAGATAGACCCTGGGGCCATAGGTTTCACTAGTGGCTTCTCTCGAGAGCATAAGTATTCTATGGTGGGTGAACAAATTACTGTTGAGCAATTGGCAGAATTGAGCATAGTTATGAGAATATCTAGGTATGATCATGTATATAGGCATCACGTCTGAGACAAGTAGACCGACTCCTGCCTGCATCTACTACTATTACTCCACTCATCGACCGCTATCCAGCATGCATCTAGAGTATTAAGTTAAAAACAGAGTAACGCCTTAAGAAAGATGACATGATGTAGAGGGATAAACTCATACAATATGATTAAAACCCCATCTTGTTATCCTCGATGGCAAGAATACAATACGTGCCTTGCTGCCCCTACTATCACTGGGAAAGGACACCGCAAGATTGAACCCAAAGCTAAGCACTTCTCCCATTGCAAGAAAGATCAATCTAGTAGGCCAAACCAAACTGATAATTCAAAGAGACTTGCAAAGATAACCAATCATACATAAAATAATTCAGAGAAGATTCAAATATTGTTCATAGATAGAACAAACACACCGCAAAAAAGAAGATTACATCGAATAGTTCTCCATAAGAGAGGGGGAGAAAATTGTATTGAGATCCAAAAAGAGAGAAGAAGCCATCTAGCTAATAACTATGGACCCGTAGGTCTGAGGTAAACTACTCACACTTCATCGGAGGGGCTATGGTGTTGATGTAGAAGCCCTCCGTGATCGATGCCCCCTCCGGCGGATCTCTGGAACAGGCCCCAAGATGGGATCTCGTGGATACAGAAAGTTGCAGCGATGGAATTAGGTTTTTGGCTCCGTATCTGATCGTTTGGGGTACATAGGTATATATAGGAGGAAGGAGTACGTCGGTGGAGCAATAGGGGGCCCACGAGGGTGGAGGGTGCACCTGGGGGGGTAGGCGCGCCCCCTACCTCATGGCCTCCTCTTTTGTGTCTTGACGTAGGGTCCAAGTCTCCTGGGTCTTGTTCGTTGAGAAAATCACGTTCCCGAAGGTTTCATTCCGTTTGGACTCCGTTTGATATTCCTTTTCTTTGAAACCCTAAAACAGGCAAAAAACAATAATTCTGGGTTGGGCCTCCGGTTAATAGGTTAGTCCCAAAAATAATATAAAAGTGGAAAATAAAGCCCAATAATGTCCAAAACAGTAGATAATATAGCATAGAGCAATAAAAAATTATAGATACATTGGAGACGTATCAAGCAAAACTTGATCGCTCTTTCGGTGTTAATCACATAGCGATGTGAACTAGATTATTGAATCTAGTGAACCCTTTGGGTATTAGTCACATGAAGATGTGAACTAATCACATAAAGATGTGAACTATTGGTGTGAAATCACATGACGATGTGAACTAGATTATTGACTCTAGTGCAAGTGGGAGACTGAAGGAAATATGCCCTAGATGCAATAATAAAGTTGTTATTTATATTTCCTTATATCATGATAAATGTTTATTATTCATGCTAGAATTGTATTAACCGAAAACTTAGTACATGTGTGAATACATAGACAAACAAAGTGTCCCTAGTATGCCTCTACTTGACTAGCTCGTTAATCAAAGATGGTTATGTTTCCTGACCATAGACATGTGTTGTCATTTGATGAACGGGATCACATCATTAGAGAATGATGTGATGGACAAAACCCATCCGTTAGCTTAGCACTACAATCGTTTACTTTATTGCTATTGCTTTCGTCATGACTTATACATGTTCCTATAACTATGAGATCATGCAACTCCTGAATACCGGAGGAACACTTAGTGTGTTATCAAACGTCACAATGTAACTGGGTGATTATAAAGATGCTCTACAGGTGTCTCCAATGGTGTTTGTCGGGTTGGCATAGATCGAGATTAGGATTTGTCACTCCGTGGATCGGAGTGGTATCTCTGGGCCCTCTTGGTAATGCACATCACTATGAGCCTTGCCAGCAATGTGACTAATGAGTTAGTCACAGGATGATGCATTACAGAATGAGTAAAGTGACTTGCCGGTGACGAGATTGAACTAGGTATGATGGTACCGACGATCGAATCTCGGGCAAGTAACATACCGATGACAAAGGAAACAACGTATGTTGTTATGCGGTTTGACCGATAAAGATCTTCATAGAATATGTAGGAGCCAATATGCGCATCCAGGTTCCGCTATTAGTTATTGACCGGAGATGTGTCTTGGTCATGTCTACATTGTTCTCGAACCCGTAGGGTCCGCACGCTTAACGTTCGATGACGATTTGTATCATGAGTTATGTGATTTGATGACCGAAGTTTGTTCGGAGTCCCGGATGAGATCACGGACATGACGAGGAGTCTCGAAATGATCGAGAGGTAAAGATTCATATATTGGAAGGCTATATTCGGACATCGGAAATGTTCTGAGTGATTTAGGTATTTTTTAGAGAACAGGGGAGTTACGGGAATTCACTAATGTCTACTACACAACCTTCTTCTTGTAGGCGTTGTTGGGCCTCCAAGTGCAGTGGTTTGTAGGACAGTAGCAAATTTCCCTCTAGTGGATGACCTAAGGTTTATCAATACGTAGGAGGCGTAGGATGAAGATGGTCTCTCTCAAGCAACCCTGCAACCAAATAACAAAGAGTCTCTTGTGTCCCCGACACACCCAATATAATGGTAAATTGTATAAGTGCACTAGTTCAGCGAAGAGATGGTGATACAAGTGGTATATGGATAGTAGATAATAGTTTTTGTAATCTGAAAATATAAAAACAGCAAGGTAACTAATGGTAAAAGTGAGCATAAATGGTATTGCAATGATAGGAAACAAGGCCTAGGGTTCATACTTTCACTAGTGCAAGTTCTCTCAACAATAATAACATAATTGGATCACATAACTATCCCTCAACATGCAACAAAGAGTCACTCCAAAGTCACTAATAGCGGAGAACGAACGAAGAGATTATGGTAGGGTACGAAACCACCTCAAAGTTATTCTTTCCAATCAATCTGTTGGGCTATTCCTATAAGTGTCACAAATAGCCCTAGAGTTCGTACTAGAATAACACCTTAAGACACAAATCAACGAAAACCCTAATGTCACCTAGATACTCCAATGTCACCTCAAGTATCCGTGGGTATTATTATACGATATGCATCACACAATCTCAGATTCATCTACTCAACCAACACATAGGACCTCAAAGAGTGCCCCAAAGTTTCTACCAGAGAGTCAAGACAAAAATGTGTGCCAACCCCTATGCATAGGTTCATGGGAAGAACCCGCAAGTTGATCACCAAAACATACATCAAGTGGATCAATAGAATACCCCATTGTCACCACGGGTATCCCACGCAAGACATACATCAAGTGTTCTCAAATCCTTAAAGACTCAATCCGATAAGATAACTTCAAAGGGAAAACGCAATCCATTACAAGAGAGTAGAGGGGGGAAGAAACATCATAGGATCCAAATATAATAGCAAAGCTCGCGATACATCAAGATTGTATCACCTCAAGAACATGAGAGAGAGAGAGAGATCAAACACATAGCTACTGGTACATACCCTCAGCCCTGAGGGAGAACTACTCCCTCCTCGTCATGAAGAGCACCGGGATGATGAAGATGGCCACCGGAGAGGGATTGCCCCCTCCGGCAGGGTGCCGGAATGGGTCTAGATTGGCTTTCGGTGGCTACGGAGGCTTCTGGCGGCGGAACTCCCGATCTATTGTGCTCTCGGATGTTTTTAGGGTATATGGAGATATATAGGCGGAAGAAGTACGTCAAGGGAGCCACGAGGGGCCCACGAGGGTGGAGGGCGCGCCCCCTACCTCGTGGCCTCCTTGAAGCTTCCTTGACATGGACTCCAAGTCTCCCAGGTTGCTTTCCTTCCAAATATAGGTTCTGTGAAGTTTCAGGTCATATGGACTCCGTTTGATTTTCCTTTTCTTGAAACCCTAAAATAGGCACAAAAAAACAGAAACTGGCACTCGGCTCTGGGTTAATAGGTTGGTCCCAAAAATAATATAAAAGTGTATAATAAAGCCCGTAAACATCCAAAACAGAAGATAATATAGCATGGAGCAATCAAAAATTATAGATACGTTGGAGACGTATCAGCATCCCCAAGCTTAATTCCTGCTCGTCCTCGAGTAGGTAAATGATAAAAATAGAATTTTTGATGCAGAGTGCTACTTGGCATAATTTCATTGTAATTATTCTTAATTGTGGCATGAATATTCAGATCCGAAAGATTCAAGATAAAAGTTCATATTGACATAAAAATAATAATACTTCAAGCATACTAACTAAGCAATTATGTCTTCTCAAAATAACATGGCCAAAGAAAGCTATCCCTACAAAATCATATAGTCTGGCTATGCTCTATCTTCACCACACAAAATATTTAAATCATGCACAACCCCGATGACGAGCCAAGCAATTGTTTCATACTTTTGATGTTCTAAAACTTTTTCAATCTTCACGCAATACATGAGCGTGAGCCATGGACATAGCACTATAGGTGGAATAGAATGGTGGTTGTGGAGAAGACAAAAAGGAGAAGATAGTCTCACATCAACTAGGCGTATCAACGGGCTATGGATGCACTATAGGTGGAATAGATATCAATGTGAGTGAGTAGGGATTGCCATGCAACGGATGCACTAGAGCTATAAATGTATGAAAGCTCAACAAAAAAAACTAGTGGTTGTGCATCCAACTCGCTTGCTCACGAAGACCTAGGGCATTTTGAGGAAGCCCATCATTGGAATATACAAGCCAAGTTTTATAATGAAAATTTCCCACTAGTATATGAAAGTGACAACATAGGAGACTCTCTATCATGAAGATCATGGTGCTACTTTGAAGCACAAGTCTGGTAAAAGGATAGTAGCATTGCCCCTTCTCTCTTTTTCTCTCATTTTTTATTTGGGCCTTTCTCTTTTTTATGGCCTCTTTTTTCTCTTTTTTTATTTGGGCTTCTTTGGCCTCTTTTATTTATTTATTTTCGTCCGGAGTCTCATCCCGACTTATGGGGGAATCATAGTCTCCATTATCCTTTCCTCATTGGGACAATGCTCTAATAATGATGATCATCACACTTTTATTTACTTACAACTCAAGAATTACAACTCAATACTTAGAAGAAGATATAACTCTATATGAATGCCTCTGGCGGTGTACCGGGATGTGAAATGATGCATGCGTGACATGTATGGAAGAATTATGAACGGTGGCTTTGCCACAAATACAATGTCAACTACATGATCATGCAAAGCAATATGACAATGATGAAGCGTGTCATAATAACGGAACGGTGGAAAGTTGCATGGCAATATATCTCGGAATGGCTATGGAAACGCCATAATAGGTAGGTATGGTGGCTGTTTTGAGGAAGGTATATGGTGGGTTGATACCGGCGAAAGGTGCGCGGTATTAGAGAGGCTAGCAATGGTGGAAGGGTGAGAGTGCGTATAATCCATGGACTCAACATTAGTCATAAAGAACTCACATACTTATTGAAAAAATCTATTAGTTATTGAAACAAAGTATTACGCGCATGCTCCTAGGGGGATAGATTGGTAGGAAAAGACCATCGCTCGTCCCCGACCGCCACTCATAAGGAAGACAATCAATAAATAAATCATGCTCCGACTTCATCACATAACGGTTCACCATACGTGCATGCTACGGGAATCACAAACTTCAACACAAGTATTTCTCAAATTCATAACCACTCAACTAGCATGACTCTAATATCACCATCTTCATTCTCAAAACAATAATCAAGTATCAAACTTCTCTTAGTATTCGGTGCACTTATATGAAAGTTTTTATTATATCCCTCTTGGATGCCCATCATATTAGGACTAGTTTCATAACCAAAGCAAACTACCATGCTGTTCTAAAGGACTCTCAAAATAATATAAGTGAAGCATGAGAGTTCATCTATTTCTATAAAATAAAACCACCACCGTGCTCTAAAAGTATATAAGTGAAGCACTAGAGCAACAACAAACTACTCCGAAAGATATAAGTGAAGATCAATGAGTAGTCGAATAATTATGCAACTATATGAATACTCTCTAACATTTAAGAATTTCAGATCTTGATACTTTATTCAAACAGCAAGCAAAACTTAAATAAAATAAAATGACGCTCCAAGCAAAACACATATCATGTGGCGAATAAAAATATAGCTCCAAGTAAAGTTACTGATGAACGAAGACGAAAGAGGGGATGCCATCCGGGGCATCCCCAAGCTTAGGCTCTTGGTTATCCTTGAATATTACCTTGGGGTGCCTTGGGCATCCCCAAGCTTAGGCTCTTGCCACTCCTTATTCCATAGTCCATCAAATCTTTACCCAAAACTTGAAAACTTCATAACACAAAACTTAGCAGAAAACTCGTAAGCTCCGTTAGTATAAGAAAGAAAATCACCATCATAAGGTACTGTAATGAACTCATTCTAAATTCATATTGGTGTTAAACCTACTGTATTCCAACTTCTCTATGGTTTATACACTATTTTACTAGCCATAGATTCATCAAAATAAGTAAACAACACATGGAAAACAGAATCTGTCAAAAACAGAACAGTCTGTAGTAATCTGTAACTAACGCAAACTTCTGGAACCCCAAAAATTCTAAAATAAATTTCTGGACGTGAGGAATTTATCTATAAATCATCTTCAAAAATAATTAACTAAATAGCACTCTCTAATAAAAAATGACAGCAATTCTCGTGAGCGCTAAAGTTTCTGTTTTTTACAGCATGATCACAAAGATTTTCCCCAAGTCTTCCCAAAGGTTCTACTTGGCACAGACACTAATTAAGAGCATAAAACCGCATCTAAACAGAGTCTAGATGAATTATTTATTACTAAACAGGAACAAAAATAAAGTTGGGTTGCCTCCCCACAAGAGCTATCGTTTAACGCCTCTAGCTAGGCATGATGATTTCAATGATGCTCACATAAAAGATAAGAATTGAAACATAAAGAGAGCATCATGAAGAATATGACTAGCACATTTAAGTCTAACCCACTTCCTATGCATAGGGATTTTGTGAGCAAACAACTTATGGGAACAATAATCACCTAGCATAGGAAGGTAAAACAAGCATAACTTCAAAACTTTAAGCATATAGAGAGGAAACTTGATATTATTGCAATTCCTACAAGCATATATTCCTCCCTCATAATAATTTTCAGTAGCATCATGAATGAATTCAACAATATAACCATCACATAAAGCATTCTTTTCATGATCTACAAGCATATAAATTTTATTACTCTCCACATAAGCAAAATTCTTCTCATGAATAATAGTGGGAGCAAACTCAACAAAATAATTATCACGTGAGGCATAATCCAATTGAAAACTAAAATCATGATGACAAGTTTCATGGATATCATTATTCTTTATAGCATACAAGTCATCACAATAATCATCATAGATAGCAACTTTGTTCTCATAATCAAGTGGAACCTCTTCCGAAATAGTGGATTCATCACAAAATAAAGTCATGACCTCTCCAAATCCACTTTCATCAATATAATCATAATAAATAGGAGGCATGCTTTCATCATAATAAATTTTCTCATCAAAAATTGGGGGACAAAAAATATCATCTTCGTCAAACATAGCTTCCCCAAGCTTGTGGCTTTGCATATCATTAGCATCATGGATATTCAAGGAATTCATACTAACAACATTGCAATCATGCTCATCATTCAAATATTTAGTGCCAAACATTCTAATGCATTCTTATTCTAACACTTTGGCACAATTTTCCTTTCCATCATACTCACGAAAGATATTAAAAAGATGAAGCGTGTGAGGCAAACTTAATTCCATTTTTTAATTTTATTTTATAAACTAAACTAGTGATAAAACAAGAAACTAAAATACTCGATTGCAAGATCTAAAGATATACCTTCAAGCACTCACCTCCCCGACAACAGTGCCAGAAAAGAGCTTGATGTCTACTACACAACCTTCTTCTTGTAGACGTTGTTTGGCCTCCAAGTGCATAGGTTTGTAGGATAGTAGCAAATTTCCCTCAAGTGGATGACCTAAGGTTTATCAATCCGTAGGAGGCGTAGGATGAAGATGGTCTCTCTCAAGCAACCCTGCAACCAAATAACAAAGAGTCTCTTGTGTCCCCAACACACCCAATACAATGGTAAATTGTATAGGTGCACTAGTTCGGCGAAGAGATGGTGATACAAGTGGTATATGGATAGTAGATAATAGTTTTTGTAATCTGAAAATGTAAAAACAGCAAGGTAACTAATGGTAAAAGTGAGCATAAACGGTATTGCAATGATAGGAAACAAGGCCTAGGGTTCATACTTTCACTAGTGCAAGTTCTCTCAACAATAATAACATAATTGGATCACATAACTATCCCTCAACATGCAACAAAGAGTCACTCCAAAGTCACTAATAGCGGAGAACGAACGAAGAGATTATGGTAGGGTACGAAACCACCTCAAAGTTATTCTTTCCAATCAATCTGTTGGGCTATTCCTATAAGTGTCACAAACAGCCCTAGAGTTCGTACTAGAATAACACCTTAAGACACAAATCAACGAAAACCCTAATGTCACCTAGATACTCCAATGTCACCTCAAGTATCCGTGGGTATTATTATACGATATGCATCACACAATCTCAGATTCATCTACTCAACCAACACATAGGACCTCAATGAGTGCCCCAAAGTTTCTACCAAAGAGTCAAGACGAAAACGTGTGCCAACCCCTATGCATAGGTTCATGGGCGGAACCCGCAAGTTGATCACCAAAACATACATCAAGTGGATCAATAGAATACCCCATTGTCACCACGGGTATCCCACGCAAGACATACATCAAGTGTTCTAAAATCCTTAAAGACTCAATCCGATAAGATAACTTCAAAGGGAAAACGCAATCCATTACAAGAGAGTAGAGGGGGGAAGAAACATCATAGGATCCAAATATAATAGCAAAGCTCGCGATACATCAAGATCGTATCACCTCAAAAACACGAGAGAGAGAGAGAGAGAGAGAGAGAGATCAAACACATAGCTACTGGTACATACCCTCAGCCCCGAGGGGGAACTACTCCCTCCTCATCATGGAGAGCACCGGGATGATGAAGATGGCCACCGGAGAGGGATTGCCCCCTCCGACAGGGTGTCGGAATGGGTCTAGATTGGCTTTCGGTGGCTACGGAGGCTTCTGGCGGCGGAACTCCCGATCTATTGTGCTCTCGGGTGTTTTTAGGGTATATGGAGATATATAGGCGGAAGAACTACGTCAGGGGAGCCACAAGGGGCCGACGAGGGTGGAGGGCGTGCCCTAGGGGGTGGGCGCGCCCCCTACCTCGTGGCCTCCTCGAAGCTTCCTTGACGTGGACTCCAAGTCTCCCGGGTTGCTTTCCTTCCAAAAATAGGTTCCGTGAAGTTTCAGGTCAACTGGACTCCGTTTGATTTTCCTTTTCTTCGAAACCCTAAAATAGGCAAAAAGACAACAACTAGCACTGGGCTCTGGGTTAATAGGTTAGTCCCAAAAATAATATAAAAGTGTATAATAAAGCCCATAAACATCCAAAACAGAAGATAATATAGCATGGAGCAATCAAAAATTATAGATACATTGGAGACGTATCATTCACCGGGGGAAGTATTGGGCCTTATTGGGCTTTAGTGGAAAGGAGAGAAGGGCCACAAGGGGAGGCAGCGCTCCCCCCATGGGCTGGTCTGAATTGGACTAGGAGGGGCGGCGCCCCCCTCTTTCCTTCTCCCTCTCCCTCTCCTTCCTTCTTCTCCAACTTGGACTAGGAAAGGGGGAAACCTACTCCTACTAGGAGTAGGAATCCCCCCTTTGGGCGCGCCCCTTGAGGCCGGCCCTCCTTCTCCTCCCCTCCTTTATATACGGGGGAGGGGGGCACCCCATAGACACACAAGTTGATCTTTAGCCGTGTGCGGTGCCCCCCTCCATAGTTTTCCACCTAGGTCATATTGTCATAGTGCTTAGGCGAAGCCCTGCGTCGGTAACTTCATCTTAGCCGTCAACACGTCGTCGTGCTGACGCAACTTACCCTCGGCCTCAACTGGATCAAGAGTACGAGGGACGTCACCGAGCTGAACATGTGCAGATCGCGGAGGTGTCGTGCGTTCGGTACTTGATCGGTTGGATCGTGAAGACGTTCGACTACGTCAACCACGTTACTTAACGCTTCTGCTTTCGGTCTACGAGGGTACATAGACACACTCTCCCCTCTCATTGCTATGCATCTCCTAGATAGATCTTGTGTGATCGTAGGAATTTTTTTGAAAATACTGCGTTACCCAACACCCTCGTCAAGTACTATCCCCCTCCCCTCCCTGCCACCGTCCCCGAGCCCTTCCTCCTCTTCGAGCCTAGCGGCGATGCCAAAGTCCTGATTCTCCTCGCCGACAGGCGGAGGTCGAGGAAGTTCTTCCTCTGGTGGTTCTTCACACTGTCACCCTCGCTCTCCGGTAGCCTCTGCATATACAGCGTCCGGCTCCTCTGGCAAGGAGGAGATCGTCATCTCCTCGGCGACAAGGAGGACCAGATGCCACAGTAGAGGCCTTGTCTCCTCTCGAAGGCCACTGTGAAGGATGAAGAATTCATCCACCAGATCAAGATAATGACGAAGCGTTAGCTCTGTCACATGGGCCTGTCGCCACCATCTCCGGTGCGCGTCAAGGAGGAGACCTCATCCCCGTCGCGACACCGCATGTAGTGTGAGTCAGGGTCCCCTCTCCAATGGGTCAAGGACGAGTCGGCGTCGCCCCAGACCGGGGCGTCCAGATCGGGCACTGCCTCAAGGACGAGTGATATGTCTCCTTCATATCTATAATTTTTTATTGTTTCATGCCAATATTATACAACTTTCACATATTTTTGGCAATTTTTATATGATTTATTAGACTAACCCATTGATCCAGTGCCGAGTGCTAGTTCCTGTTTTTTTGCATGTTTTTTGTCTCGCGGAAAATCCATATCAAACGAAGTCCAAATGCAATAAAATTTTACGGAGAACTATTTTGGAATATATGTGATTTTTGGGAGTTGGAATCACCGCAAACGGAGGCCCACACAGCCCACAAGACACCAGGGTGCGCCAGAGGAGCCAGGCTTGCGGTGGTGGGATGTGCTCACATCGTACTCGGTTGGAGCTCTACTTCGGGCGCAAGGAAGCTTATATCCAGAAAAAATCGTGTTAAAATCTCAGCGCAATCGGAGTTATGGATCTCCCGGAATATAAGAAACGGTTTTCATCCATGCCATCGATGTCTTCAAAAGTGTAGTCTAGCATGTCAGTTAAATCCTCAACAGTGGCTATTGACGTCTACTATGCAACTTTATTCTTGTAGATTCATGTTGGGCCTGCAAGCATAGAGCTTTGTAGGACAGTAGCAATTTTCCCTCAAGTGGAGTGGATGACCTAAGGTTTATCAATCCGTGGGAGGCGTAGGATGAAGATGGTCTCTCTCAAACAACCCTGCAATCTCTTGTGTCCCCAACACACCCAATACAATGGCAAATTGTATAGGTGCACTAGTTCGGCAAAGAGATGGTCATAAAAGTGTAATATTGATGGTAGAAATATATTTTTATAATCTGAATAAATAAAAACAGTGATGTCTACTACACAACCATCTTCTTGCAGACATTGTTAGGCCTCCAAGTACAGAGGTTTGTAGGACAGTAGGAAATTTCCCTCAAGTGTATGACCATAGGTTTATCAATCCATGGGAGGCATAGGATGAAGATGGTCTCTCTCAGACAACCCTGCAACCAAATAACAAAGAGTCTCTTGTGTCCCCAACACACCAAATGCAATGGTAAATTGTATAGGTGCACTAGTTCAGCAAAGAGATGGTGATACAAGTGCAATATGGATGGTAGATATAGGTTTTTGTAATATGAAAATATAAAAACAGCAAGGTAACTAATGATAAAAGTGAGCGTAAACGGTATTGCAATGCTAGGAAACAAGGCCTAGGGTTCATACTTTCACTAGTGCAAGCTCTCTCAACAATAATAACATAATTGGATCATATAACTATCCCTCAACATGCAACAAAGAGTCACTTCAAAATCACTAAGAGCGGAGAACAAACGAAGAGATTATTGTAGCGTAAGAAACCACCTCAAAGTTATTCTTTCTGATCGATCGATTCAAGAGTCCGTAGTAAAATAACACGAAGCTATTCTTTCCGTTCGATCTATCCTGGACATCATACTAAAATAACACCTTAAGACACAAATCAACCAAAACCCTAATGTCACCTAGATACTCCAATGTCACCTCAAGTATCCATGGGTATGATTATACGATATGCACCACACAATCTCAGATTCATCTATTCAACCAACACAAAGAACTTCAAAGAGTGCTCTGATACGTCTCCAATGTATCTATAATTTTTGATTGTTCCATTCTATTATATTATCCGTTTTGGATGTTAATGGGCTTTATTTTACACTTTTATATTATTTTTGGGACTAACCTATTAACCCAAGGCCTAGTGCAAATTGCTGTTTTTTTGCCTATTTCAGTGTTTTGCAGAAAAGGAATATCAAACGGAGTCCAAACAGAAAGAAACCTTCGGGAGCGTGATTTTTGGAATAAACATGATCCAGAGGACTTGGAGCGGACGTCAAGCAACCAACAAGGTGGCCACGAGGCAGGGGGTGTGCCTACCCCCCTGGGCGCGCCCTCCCCCTCATGGGCCCCTCATGGCTCAACCGACCTACTTCTTCCTCCTATATATATTCACATACCCCGAAAACATCCAGGAGCACCACGAAACCCTATTTCCACTGCCTCAACCTTCTATACCCAAGAGATCCCATCTTGGGGCCGTTTTCGGAGCTCCGCCGGAGGGGGCATTGATCACGGAGGGCCTCTACATCAACTCCATGGCCCCTCCGATGATGTGTGAGTAGTTTACCTCAGACCTTCGGGTCCATAGTTACTAGCTGGATGGCTTCTTATCTCTCTTTGGATCTCAATACAAAGTTCTCCTCGATTCTCTTGGAGATCTATTCGATGAAACTCTTTTTGCGGTGTGTTTGTCGAGAGTCAATGAATTGTGGGTTTATGATCAAGATTATCTATGAACAATATTTGAATCTTCTTTGAATTCTTTTATGTATGATTGGTTATCTTTGCAGGTCTCTTCGAATTATCAGTTTGGTTTGGCCTACTAGATTGATCTTTCTTGCAATGGGAGAAGTGCTTAGCTTTGGGTTCAATCTTGCGGTGCTCGATCCCAGTGATAGAAAGGGAAACGATGCGTATTGTATTGTTGCCATCGAGGATAAAAAGATGGGGTTTATATCATATTGCATGAGTTTATCCCTCTGCATCATGTCATCTTGCTTAAAGTGTTAGTCTGTTCTTATGAACTTAATACTCTAGATGCATGCTGGATATCGGTCGATGCGTGGAGTAACAGTAGTAGATGCAGGCAGGAGTCGGTCTAGTTGTCACGGACGTGATGCCTATATACATGATCATACCTAGATATTCTCGTAATTATTCGCTTTTCTATCAATTGCTCGACAGTAATTTGTTCACCCACCGTAATACTTATGCTATCTTGAGAGAAGCCACTAGTGAAACCTATGGCCACAGGGTCTATTCTCCATCATATAAGTTTCCAATCTATTTTATTTTGTAATCTTTACTTTCAATCTATATCATAAAAATACCAAAAATATTTATCTTATTATCATTATCTCTATCAGATCTCACTCTTGCAAGTGGTCGTGAAGGGATTGACAACCCCTTTTATCGCGTTGGTTGCGAGGTTCTTATTTGTTTGTGTAGGTACGAGGTGACTCGCGTGTGGTCTCATATTGGATTGATACCTTGGTTCTCAAAAACTGAGGGAAATACTTACGCTGCTTTGCTGCATCACCCTTTCCTCATCAAGGGAAAACCAACGCATGCTCAAGAGGTAGAAAGAAGGATTTCTGGCGCCGTTGCCAGGGAGATCTACGCCAAGTCAAGACATACCAAGTACCCATCATAACTCTTATCCTTCGCATTACATTATTTGCCATTTGCCTCTCGTTTTCCTCTCCCCCACTTCACCCTTGCCGTTTTATTCGCCCTCTTTCCCGTTCGCCTCTTTTTCCTTCCTGCCTTCTATGTGCTCGTTCTTTTTGCAATTTGTTGCCATCATGTCTCAAACTGGGGAGGTTATCATTGATAAGGATAATAATATGGAAAACTTTGATGCTATTTGATTATCCTCTTGAAAATCCTATTATTTTGCACACTAAAAAGTTTCGTATTGGTAGCGGTAATATTATTGGGAAGGGAGTTATTCAAGATTTCTTTACTTGTGCCGGTGCTTTGCCCACCATGAGTGGATCTATCCTTCATAAAACTACTAGTCTCGCAGATGCTATATCTTTGCTCATAGTTGAACTTGGAAGATAATTTTTACATATGCATCCTTCCATACAAAGGATTTTCCTAGAATTTTCTAATATTGAGCATTCTTCTGTTAAGCGAGCAGCAGCCATCTTTTTAGCTCATGAGTTCAGATTTATAATAAAAGAAGCCAATGAATTTTTGCGCATTGTAGGGTGGATGCTGGCCATCCTTCCATAGAAGCAATCCTTTTCTATCAAGAAGACATTATGCGTTTATGATCTTTAGATCATGTTGCTTTTAATGAAAACCTTAGAAAAAAGGTTCCTACCGATGCTCTTGTTAATAGGATCTCTGAACTTAATGATAATTTTGCCATCCATAACAATGGGCTAAGTTTTTCCCTTCAACAAAGGCTCATGACTTTTTGCCAAAAGAATGCTTATAATGATGAATTGATTGTGCAATATGAGGGGCCAAAGGAGGAACCAACACCTCTCGAGCTTGATCTTGGGGACTTTTGTCCCATTAAATTTAGCCCTTTTGATTACTTTTACTTGCCACAAAGAAAGCTTTCTGCTGAACGTAGGGAGTATGAGATGAGCTTTCGCGATTTACCTTATCATTATCATGGCAATACCTAGATGTGTCCTTGCTTTTATGCCTAGCTAGGGGCGTTAAACGTTAGCGCTTATTGGGAGGCAACCCAATTTTATTTTTATTCCTTGCTTTTTGTTCCTGTTTAGTAATAAATAAATTATCTATCCTCTGTTTTCGTTGTGGTTTTTGTGTTTAATTAGTGTTTGTGCCAAGTAGAACCGTTGGGAAAACTTGGGGAAGTCTTTTTGACCTTGCTGTAAAAAACAGAAACTTTAGCGCTCACGAGAATTGCTGCCATTTTTTATTGGAGAGTGATATTTAGTTAATTATTTTTTGCAGATGATTAATAGATAAATTCCTCACGTCCATCAATTTATTTTAGAATTTTTTTGGTTCCATAAGTACTCAAAACCTACAGATTACTACAAAATGTTCTGTTTTTGACAGATTCTGTTTTTCGTGTGTTGTTTGCTTATTTTGATGAATCTATTGCTAGTAATAGAGTTTATGAACCATAGAAAAGTTGGAATACAGTTGGTTTAACACCAATATAAATAAAGAATGAGTTCATTACAGTACCTTGAAGTGGTGGTTTGTTTTCTTTTACTAACGGGGCTCACGGAGATTTTCTTTTAAGTTTTGTGTTGTGAAGTTTTCAAGTTTTGTGTAAAGATTTAATGGATTATGGAACAAGGAGTGGCAAGAGTCTAAGATTGGGGATGCCCAAGGCACCGCAAGGTAAAATCCAAGGACAACCAAAAGCCTAAGCTTGGGAATGCCCTGGAAGGCATCCCCTCTTTCGTCTTCGTCCATCGGTAACTTTACTTGGAGCTATATTTTTATTCGCCACATGATATGTGTTTTGCTAGGAGCGTCTTGTATGACTTGAGTCTTTGCTTTTTAGTTTACCACAATAATCCTTGCTATACACACCTTTTGGGAGAGACACACATGAATTGGAATTTATTAGAATACTCTATGTGCTTTACTTATATCTTTTGAGTTGGATAATTTTTGCTCTAGTGCTTCGCTTATATCTTTTAGAGCACGGCAGTGGTTCTATTTTATAGAAATAATTGATCTATCATGTTTCACTTATATAATTTTGAGAGTCCTTTAGAACAGCATAGTAATTCACTTTGGTTATAAATTTTAAATGCTAAGAGAAGTTGGATGCTTGATAGATGGTTTCGAGATATAAAGGTGGTAATATTAGAGGTGTGCTAGTTGAGTAATTGTGAAATTGATGAATACTTGTGTTGAAGTTGGAAAGTCCCGTAGCATGCACGTAAGGTAAACGTTATGTGACAAATTTGAAGCATGGGGTGTTCTTTGATTGCTTTCCTTATGAGTGGCGGTCGGGGACGAGCGATGGTCTTTTCCTACCAATCTATCCCCCTAGGAGCATGCGCGTAGTGCTTGGTTTTGATGACTTGTAGATTTTTGCAATAAGTATGTGAGTTCTTTATGACTAATGTTGAGTCCATAGATTATACGCACTCTCACCCTTCCATCATTGCTAGCCTCTTCGGTACCATGCATTGCCCTTTCTCACCGTGAGAGTTGGTGCAAACTTCGCCGGTGCATCCAAACCCCGTGATATGATACGCTCTATCACACATAAGCCTCCTTATATCTTCCTCAAAACACCCACCATACCTACCTATTATGGCATTTCCATAGTCATTCCGAGATATATTGCCATGCAACTTTCCACCGTTCCATTTATTATGACACACATCATCATTGTCATATTGCCATGCATGATCATGTAGTTGACATCGTATTTGTGGTAAAGCCACCATTCATAATTTTCATACATGTCACTCTTGATTCATTGCATATCCCGGTACACCGCCGGAGGCATTCACATAGAGCCATATTTTGTTCTAAGTATCGAGTTGTAATTCTTGAGTTGTAAGAAAATAAAAGTGTGATGATCATCATTAGAGCATTGTCCCATGTGAGGAAAGGATGATGGAGACTATGATTCCCCCACAAGTCAGGATAAGACTCCAGACGAAAAATAAAAGAAAAAAGAAAAGAGGCCAAAAAAGAAGAAGGCCCAAACAAAAAATGAGAGAAAAAGAGAGAAAGGACAATGTTACTATCCTTTTTCCACACTTGTGCTTCAAAGTAGCGCCATTATCTTCATGATAGAGAGTCTCTTATTTTGTCACTTTCATATACTAGTGGGAATTTTTCATTATAGAACTTGGCTTGTATATTCCAATGATGGGCTTCCTCAAATGCCCTAGGTCTTCGTGAGCAAGCGAGTTGGATGCACACCCACTTAGTTTCTTTGATGAGCTTTCTTATATTTATAGCTCTAGTGCATCCGTTGCATGGCAGTCCCTACTCCTTGCATTGACATCAATCGGTGGGCATCTCCATAGCCCATTGATTAGCCGCATCAATGTGAGACTTTCTCCTTTTTTGTCCTCTCACACAACCTCAATCATCATATTCCATTTCACCCATAGTGCTATGTCCATCACTCACGCTCATATATTGCGTAAAAGTTGAAAGAGTTTGAAAAAGCTAAGTATGAAACAATTGCTTGGCTTGTCATCGGGGTTGTGCATGATGAGAGAATTTTGTGTGACGAAAATGAAGCAAGGCCAAACTATATGACCTTGTAGGGATAAGTTTTCTTTGGCTATGGTATTTTGATAAGACATAATTGCTTGATTAGCATACTTGGAGTATTACTATTTTTATATCAACAATAAACTTTTATCTTGAATCTTTCGGATCTGGACATTCATGCCACAATAGACAAAAATACATTGCATAATTGTCGGTGTTCTGGGAACAGGGGTCCCCAGACTTGCCTGCCTGCGGCGTGGCTCAAAGGGGGGCCCAGCACGGCCCATCTTCACCAACACAAACCCAAGACCCTCGCGAGGGGCCAAGCCTCGCGGGGCGGACGACGCGGAGCTTCCTCAGGCACGGCCTCGTCAGGCTGGATCACGAGGAGGGGGAGAGATCAAGGCGGGGTACCTCACGAGGTGCCCGTGATGCAAGCCATGACGACCGAGGGTGCCAGGCGGGTGCTAGCCCACGCAGTGTTCTCCTTTCCTCTTTGGTGCAAAGGGGGCAAGCGCAGCCGCGGAGTACCGAGGCATCAGGCAAAGGTTGCCATTTCGGTGCAACGAGACCAAGACCAGGAGGACTACGAGATGGAGGTCACTGTGGAGCCCAAGACAGCGTCATCACCAGAGCTTTGCGCAGGCGAAGACTACTTTTGTCAGGGCAGCTGATACTAGCTGTCCCTCTTCAAATTAGCCCGCCATTGTTGGCTCCCTTCCCGCTCGATATTTGGAAAGAGGACCAGGGCCTCTATAAGTAGGACCAGCCACCCATAGAGCAAAGGTTTTTTTTAGAAAGGAAATAGGGGGATCGAAGGATAGAAGAAAGGATTAGAGAGAGAGAGAAGGGTGACTGAACTCCTCCCCGCAGTTCATCGCTCCAGCCAAGAACCGACCCTCGCGAGGCTGTTCTTCCTTGTATTGTTCATCATCATCAGCCCAAGAGGCAATCCACCACACCACACACTGGAGTAGGGTATTACACCACAACAGTGGCCCGAACCAGTATAAACCCTGTGTCTCTTGTGTTGTTCTTTCCGTAGTTTAGATCCTAGCGAGGCGGAGGAGTGCAGGTAGGTAGGAGGCGAAATATCCGCGCGCACCCCAGTGTTCGAACCTCAAGGGTCTGCCGGAACCCGAAATCCGACATTTGGCGCGCCAGGTAGGGGTGCGCCGGGATTCGTCTTCCACCGCCCCGTTCTCCTCCGACCATCACGCCCATGTCTGATGCTCGTCGGGCCCGCGCCGAGCGCCGAGCCGCGCTCGCTTCCCGCGTCGCCCAAACGGCCCCTGTCGGCGGGCGTCCTCGCCGTTCCCCGTCACCTGCCGTCAATGCCGCCACCGGCCGACGGGGGACGAGCAGCAAGAATCGTCCCAGCATCCGTCCGTGCGGCAGGACGGCCGCACCGCAACTCCCTCGCTCACCCAAGCTGGATCTTCGTCCCGCGCGCTCCGCGCGCCCATGGAGGCTCGGGCTGCACTCATCGCGGCAAACGAGCTCCTGCGCTACCATCCCGTCGACGACGTCTACAAAGAATGGCTCGATCGCGTCGCCGAGCTCGTCCGTGCCGCAGGGGGCTCTCCTGCACCGTGCGTTCCGCTGCACCGCACCCCACCCCGTGCGGGCGATGAAGCTCCAGCAGCGCCCCGGCCGCCTCCTCCTCAGGATGGCGCCATGGCTCCAAGGCGCGTGGCCCCTGGACGGAACCCGCTCCGTCAGGCGCCAGCGCGGCAAGAGCAGAGCTGTCAAGAAGTCCCTCGCCCGCAAGAAGCTGCCCGGGCGCTCCCTGCTCCAGCACGTCGCGACCATGCTCCTGCTCCCGCGCGTCAAGACCCCGCACTGCTCCCAGCTGCAGCGCGTGGGGACATGCAAGACCAAGCTCCCCGTCATCCAAGGCCTCCCGTGGCCACAGCAGGCTACCGCACCTTCACCGCCGAGCTACGCAGCGTCGCGTGGCCCGGCAAGTTCAAGCCAGACTTGCCTCCTCGCTACGATGGCACGGCTGACCCTGTGGAGTTCCTCCAGCTCTACGAGCTGGGCATCGAAGCTACCAACCGAGACGAGAAGGTTATGGCGAACTGGTTCCCCATGGCGCTCAAGGACGGGGCCCGCACCTGGCTCCTGAAACTGGCTCCAGGCACAATCTCCTCCTGGGACGAGATGCGCACCCGCTTCATCGCCAACTTCTAGGGCACCCGCGACCGGCCACCCGCCGTGAGCGACATGCGCCGCATCAAGCAATAACCCGGGGAGACCCTGCAGAAGTACATCCAGCGCTTCAACAATGCGTGCCTCAAGATTCCCAAGGTGACTAAGGAGGTCATCATCTCGGCCTTCTCCGACGGGGTGCGCGACGTCAAGATGAAGGAGGAGCTGGCGATGTATGAAGACCTGAGCACTTCCTTGGAGCTGTTCAACCTGGCAACCAAGTGTGCCAGGGCCGAGGAAGGGCGTCTCTCCCTCCTCGAGCTGCCTGCCGCAGACCCAGAAGAGAAGAATCCCAAGGCCAAGGATGTGAAGCGCAAGGGGGCTGCCGTGCTCGCGGCAGAACCAGACACCAAGCGAGGCAGAGACCAGCCCGAACCTTCCAAGGGCAGCTGGTACTGTGTGTACCATGACCTCCACACCCACAACACCAACGAATGTCAAGAGCTCCGAGCCGTGCGAGAAGGAAGGATCGGTCGTCACCCTGACCGTAGTGACCAGGGCTACGGTCGAGGAGGAGGAAGGAACGCAGGACGCTGGGAAGACCGTGGCCCGCGCCAAGGGTGGCGCGATCAACCTCGCGAGGATCGCTGGCAAGACCCGCCTCGCGAGGGAGGCTGGAGAGATCAGCCTCGCGAGGGAGACTGGAGGGATTAGCCTCGCGAGGATCGCCCGCAAGGCAACGTAGGCCTCCCACCGTTGCCGCTGCAGCCAAGGAGAAACGAGGACCGCCACCAGGACAAGGGGGCTGGGGGCTTCCAGGAGCCGCGCGCGATCGCCTGCATCCTGGGTGGTGCACAAGCCCCAGCCTCTCAGCGCATCTTCAAGCAGTTCGCCCGCGAAGTGAACGCAGTCCTCCCCAGGCTCGAAGCCACGCGCCCTCTCAGGTGGTCGGCGTGCCCCATCATGTTCAGCTCAGCAGATCAGCTCAAGTGTGCGGCTACAGCCGGAGTTCTCCCGATGCTTTGCTCCCCGATCGTCAGCAACATGGTGGTCACCAAGACCCTCATTGATGGCGGGGCAGGGCTCAACGTCCTGTCCGTGGAGACGTTCAACAACCTCCAACTGCCCTATAGCCAGCTTCAGCCAACCAAGCCTTTCTCCTGTATCACCGACGGCTCCACGGTCCCGATTGGGTAGGTCCGCCTCCCTGTCACCTTCGGGGCACGTGACAACTACCGCGCCGACCTCATCGACTTCGACATCGCTCACATTCGCCTGCCGTACAACGCCATCCTTGGGTACCCAGCGCTGGCCAAGTTCATGGCCATAACTCACCACGGCTACAACGTCCTCAAGATGCCAGGAAGCGGCGGGGTCATCACGGTGCCCTGTGAAGAGAAGGACGCGGTGTGTTCCCTGGAACGAGCCTTTCAGGCCGCGTCACTGGAAGACTCGGATCGTGGAAGCAGGAGGCCTCCCGAGACCGCCCCTAAGAAGAAGAAGACATTGTCCGGCCAGACCACTCAGGAGGCAGGCCCCTCTGGGCCCACGCCTTCCCAGGGGGAACCTCCTTCCATCGCATAGGAAAGCGCGCCCGGCGCCCTCCTCAGGCAAGGCTCGGGGGCTCTCCCCTGGAGGGCCACCGAACTAGCTAGGGTCACGAGGGAGGCGCTTGGACACCACATGGAGGCATGTTTCAAAGCACGTTTCCCTCAAGAAGGAGCAAGGCAAGGAGATCCAGACCCTCAGGAGTTCGTCATCAAGGCCATTCAGGAGCTACAGGAGTCAAGAGTCATGAGAGGCGGCCGCCGCCTACCAGCAGTGGCTCCCCATCCAGGCGAGGATGGTGGGTTGCACGTCTGCATCGACATACCAGGGCTCAACCGAGTCGCCTCTCTGGAGCGCCTCCAGCCCTCGCGAGTGGGGCACTGCGGAAGCCCACCCCATAGCTACGTTCGCATGCCTTACGGCTTGCCGAACGCGGCTGACACGTACCAGCGCCTCATGAGGGGCATCACGGAGGCACAAGAGGCCAGGCGTTCCGCAGCCCTGGCAGGGATGGAGATGGCCCGCGAGGAGCCGCCAGCGCCTCCGGAGCCTCCCGAGGCCCCTGGGCCTGGTGGCTCGTGAGGATCGGCCCCCACAGCCCACCGAGCCTGCTACATCAACGCTCCTTCGTCCTCAACATCATTAGGTGACATCTTTCGAGTTTTATTTCCAGCTGGGAGCGCCCCCCCAGGGCTGCATTATTCCCAGGCCGCGTGGGTCCGTCCCTGCGGCGTGTATCCCTTTTTTATTCCATGTTGTTAGCTTACCTTATTGGGGGCGCCCCTCGGGCTGCATGATCCCCAAGCCGCTCGGGCCAGGCCCAGCGGCATGTATCCCATTTGCATTTATTTCCGATTATGCGTTAGACCCACCATGCTTGATTATTTGATGCCGGTCCACGGCACCTCTTCTTTTCCATGCCGACCACTTGCACGTTAAAGGGGGGGTACCTGAGCATCGCAACTCAGGGCTCTTACTGGCTCTCCAGCCCTCACCCTCTGGCCTTGTCCATGGCATCACGACCTGGCATACTAGCGACGGCTGAGACCAGCTCGAGGGCCGGGAACCGAGGACGTAGAGTGCCGACATCTAACCAAATTTGCAGGGACACATCACAAGATAAGGCCTAGTGCCAGGCGCAACCCGCCTAGAGGTAGGGCCCCGTGAGTCCCGCGCTGGCTCATGGGTGCCCAGATACACCTCGCCAGGCCCTACCGTGCCAGCCACGTGTCAGGGCGGGGCTGTACACGCCCCGGGAATTCCTCCCGGAGGGGGGCCCCCTCCCATGTACCAGTGGAAGCACCATGCTCCGTGCTGGCTGACGACACTGCCGAGGAGCGGCTATGCCCGTACACATACGGTAGCGCTATGCTCCGCGCTGGTGATAAACAACTAAGGGTGGCCCCCGGGCCGCACCAACCTCAGGGAGCCCAGAGCTCAGTGTCTAGCCTCATCGTAACGCCTCCCCTCGGGAGTGCCACGCGAGGGGGCTGGGCATGGGGGCTGCGCCTGGGTCACACCTAGACGCACGCCGCCCAGCCAGGTCCCCCCGGGCCAAGGTACGAAGTCCGTTTGAGCATCAAGGGGGACTCCTGAGCATCGCGACTCAGGAGCCTAACTGGTCACGTAGCCCCTCACTCTGTGGCCCCATCCTGGTTTCCTGTCGGGACCAACGCTGGGTGAGGCACGCGCGCGGCCGGGCTCTACAGACATAGAACGGTAGATCCACCCGCATCACACCTCCCTACTTGTTGTTCGTGCGCCAAGGGGGACTCCTGAGCATCGCGACTCAGGAGCCTAACTTGTCACGTGGCCCCTCACTCCTTGGCCCCGTCCTGGTTCCGGTCGGGACCAAGGCTGGGTGAGGCATGCGCGGGGCCGGGCTCTGCCGGCGTAGAACATAAGCAAGTAGGAAGGAAAGGCGCAAATTTCAAGGAATTCAAAAGCAAATATTACAGTCCACACTGTTATCTCAATGCCAAACGCAAGTTTAAACGCCTCCCCGAGGCATGATACATGTGCAGGAATTAAAGGCAGGACAAGAGCCGCGACGGACTAACTTGTCGGCGGTGGAGCAGCGCGGATTGGGTATGCCTCACGGAGCGGTGGGGTCGGCAGCGCCTTGCTTCGGCTTGGTGCTGAAGGCCCAGAACTTCCCCAGCAGGGCCTCTGCGCGACCCTTCATGGCTTCGGCAGCGGCAGCGGCACGCTCACCGCTCACTGGCTCCAGCAGGCTGTCGAGGTCGACACCGGGATCGCGAAGGTAGATGTGGGTGAGGACCCGCGTCAGTGCTGCAGAAGAAAGGACACGCGCCTCGGCCTCGGCCGTGGGGCCAAGGCCAAGGGAGACATCTTCAAGAGCGTGAACCAGGAAGGGAAGCAGCTTGGCGGGCCGTCCTCGGCGCCAGCCAGTGGGCTCTCCAGGCCGCTGTCGTAAAGCATCCTCAATGGGAGCGAGCCCTCGCCTCCATCTCCGTGAAGGCCACGCGGTCCTCGGCAAGGACCAGGGCCTCGTCGTCCAGCTTGGCCTTCCTCGCCCCCAACTCCTGCTCCAGCGCGCCTAGGCGGTTGCGGCGTTTCTTGAGCTTGATCTCCCTATCCTTGAGAGCCGCCTTGCGAGCCTTCACGCCTTCTTCCTGCTCTTGGCGAAGGCGGACCTCGTTCGCGAGCTGGTCCCGCAAATCTTGCAGTTCGCCCTCCAGCGCCTTGCAACGTCCACCGACATCTACCACCTCCCCCAGGGCTGCGTCACGAGCAGCCTTCGCCTCAAGGACAGCCTGCTTCTCCTCGTCGCATGCCGTCGAGGCCTGGACCAGCGCCGCCCGAGTCGAAGCGTCGGAGCGAACCCATCCTGAAGCCAGCTCCAAGCACCCGGCCACCAAGCGGGGGTCGGTGCCAAGAAGATCCTGACGCAGTCGGTCCAGCTCAGCAATAGCACGATCCAGAATGGCAGAAGGAGTCGAAGAGACAGCAGCCGATGGAGTAGGAGGAGAAGGAAGCAGCACGGCCACAACATCCTGAGGCGGAGTCTGTCGCGCCCTGACAGCTGTAGTGGCGGCGGCAGGAAGAGCACCTCGGGAGCCACTTGGGCCGTGGGGGCTGAGCTCGCCCCAGCCGGCTCAGCCAGGCCTCGCGAGGACGATCGGGCAGGAGAAGCCTGTGCGTCGCGGTCACCCTCCTTCGCGGGTAGAAGCACTGCCACGGATGGAACCTCGGGAGCTCCCTTCGGCTTCTTTGCTGCGGGCGCCATCCTATCCAAGAGATGCAGACGTCAAGCCTCAGAAGCAGAGCAAGAGATAAAGACAAGAATCAAATGCTTGCGGGTCATCGCCAGTGAGCTCAAGCGGCCTCCAGCCAAATTTGAAGCCTGAAAGCCGGCTGGAAGGGTCAACCTCGGGAAGCTTGGAGGCGGAAGGTGCGTCTGCGGTCCGCCCCGGGGCCGGGGCAGACCCGCGGGAGATCAGCCCGGTCCTGTCCTTCTTCAGGATCGGGGGCGAGCTCCCGCCGTCCTGCTCGTCGTCGTCTTCGTCGTCATCCTCGTCGTCATCGCTCGGAGAGAGGCGGAGAACGCAGGACCTGCGCCGGGGGAGGGGAGCCCTCAACTCTCCGTCAGTCGCCTCGGAGTCAGGACCTTTTCCCCGCTCCCCTCCTTCCTCCTCTTCTCTGGAGTCGTCGGAGGGCACGTCCACCGGTTCCTCGGGAGTTTCCATGGGCACGGGCCCATCCCCGTTGAAGACGGGCATGGACTCCACTACCTGCCCCCAGTCGTCGCGGAGGAACAAGGGCGTAGGAGTGCCCGCCAACCTCACCACATCGCCCCCGACTAGAGATTGGAGGACCGCAGCCAGATCTCCGTCGGCTAGGGCCGCGGGGCTCGGACGGGGCCTCCACATCGGAAGTGAGTACTGCCGAAGCGGAGCCAGCTGGTGCTCCAGGAATTCCCTCAGTAGCGACGCGCCGGTCAGCTTCGCCGCCGCCATATTGGCCGGCCTCAGATCCGCGTCCATCTTCTCCAACATCAGCTTCGCGCGGGGGTCCGTGAGCTCCGCTCGACCCCAATCGCTGGAGCTCGTGGGCTGCTCCGTGGGCAAGATCAGCCGAGGGTGGATGCGCCCAGCATCCACCAAGACCCACTTGCTCCTAAAGCCCTCAATCCTTTTCCCGGGGTTCGAAATGGCAATGGCGCCACCGTACGCGACGAAGCTCGTGCATGCGGAAGCAGTACCACGAGAGGTCCGGAGGTAGAAGTAGTGGCGCAGCAAGGCCACTGAGGGCTGCACCCCTACGTGAGCCTCGCATTAATAGGCGAAGATTGCGAGGAGAAGGACGGAGTTGGGGTGGAGATGCAGGGCTTGCAGCTTATAGTGGCGGAGGACAGAGAAGAAGAACTCGGAGAAGGGAGGCACCAGGCCAGCAGCAATGGCACTTACGAAGAGCGGATAGAAGGTGCTCCCTTGACCCTCAGGGATGGCAGAGCCGGCTTTAAACACCTTCGCCCCGTTGATGCCCCGCGCCGTCGCCATCCGGCGCAACCGGGCAAGGCTCGCCTCCAACACGTTGGGCGGGTCCAGGGCAGACGAGTACCAAGCTACGACCGGGGGCTGACGAGGCACCATGGCCTCCTAGGTCACACGGTCGGAGTGGATCTGGAAATTTTGGAGGAAGGAAGGAGAGACGCAAGAAAGGGGATCTGAGCAGCAACCGGGGAAAGCAAGAAGCAAAGCCTAGGTGGATGCCGCTCTTTTATCAACTCGCGCGGTTGCTAAGGCGCCCACATCCAATCAACCGCCACGCGGCGCCCGAGGCCGCAGGCTGTTAGGGCCCGCGGCGCTTCGCTCTTGCCCTTCCGCCTCCCTGCACGGCCAAGTCCGGGCGCGCCTTGGGCCCGGGGCTACTGTCGGCATTCTGAGAACGGGGGTCCCCAGACTTGCCTGCCTGCGGCCTGCGACGTGGCTCAAAGGGGGGCCCAGCGCGGCCCATCTTCACCAACACAAACCCAAGACCCTCACGAGGGGCCAAGCCTCGCGGGGCGGACGACGCGGAGCTTCCTCAGGCACGGCCTCGTCAGGCTGGCACACGAGGAGGCGGAGAGATCAAGGCGGGGTACCTCACGAGGTGCCCGTGACGCAAGCCATGACGACCGAGGGTGCCAGGCGGGTGCCAGCCCACGCAGTGTCCTCCTTTCCTCTTTGGTGCAAAGGGGGCAAGCGCAGCCGCGGAGTACCGAGGCATCAGGCAAAGGTTGCCATTTCAGTGCAACGAGACCAAGACCAGGAGGACTACAAGACAGAGGTCACCGTGAAGCCCAAGACAGCGTCATCACCAAAGCTTTGCGCAGGCGAAGACTACTTTTGTCAGGGCAGCTGATACTAGCTGTCCCCCTTCAAATTAGCCTGCCATTGTTGGCTCCCTTCCCGCTCGATATTTGGGAAGAGGACCAGGGCCTCTATAAATAGGACCAGCCACCCACAGAGCAAAGGGGGTTTTTTTAGGAAGGAAATAGGGGGATCGAAGGATAGAAGAAAGGATCAGAGAGAGAGAGAAGGGTGACTGAACTCCTCCCCGCAGTTCATCGCCCCAGCCAAGAACAGACCCTCGCAAGGTTGTTCTTCCTTGTATTGTTCATCATCATTAGCCCAAGAGGCAATCCACCACACCACACACTGGAGTAGGGTATTACACCACAACGGTGGCCCGAACCAGTATAAACCCTGTGTCTCTTGTGTTGTTCTTTCCGTAGTTTAGATCCTAGCGAGGAGGAGGAGTGCAGGTAGGTAGGAGGCGAAATCTTCGTGCGCACCCCAGTGTTCGAACCTCAAGGGTCTCCCGGAACCCGAAATCCGACAATAATATTCTAGAAAGCATTCCACATCAAAAATTCTGTTTTTATCATTTACCTACTCTAGGACGAGCAGGAATTAAGCTTGGGGATGCTTGAGACGTCTCCGATGTATCTATAATTTTTAATTTTTCCGTGCTATTATATTATCCATTTTGGATGTTAGTGGGCTTTATTTTATACTTTTCTATTATTTTTGGGACTAACCTATTACCAAGGCCTAGTGCAACTTGCTGTTTCTTTTTGCCTATTTCAGTGTTTTGCAGAAAAGGAATATCAAACGGATTCCAAATGGAATGAAACCTTTGGGAGCGTGATTTTTGGAAAAACATGATCCAGAGGACTTGGAGTGGATGTCAAGCAACCAACGAGGTGGCCACGAGGCAGGGGGCGCGCCTACCCCCCCGGGCACGCCCTCCGCCCGTGTGGGCCCCTCATGGCTCAACCGACCTACTTCTTCCTCCTATATATATTCACATACCTCGAAAACATCCAGGAGCACCACGAAACCCTATTTCCACCACCGCAACCTTTTGTACCCAAGAGATCCCATCTCGGGGCCTTTTCCGGAGCTTCGCCGGAGGGGCCATTGATCACGGAGGGCCTCTACATCAACTCCATGGCCCCTTCGATGATGTGTGAGTAGTTTACCTCAGACCTTCGGGTCCATAGTTACTATCTAGATGTCTTCTTCTGTCTCTTTGGATCTCAATACAATGTTCTCCTCGATTCTCTTGGATATATATTCGATGTAACTCTTTTTGCGGTGTGTTTGTCGAGATTCGATGAATTGTGGGTTTATGATCAAGATTATCTATGAACAATATTTGAATTTTGTCTGAATTCTTTTATGTATGATTGGTTATCTTTGCAAGTCTCTTCGAATTATCAATTTGGTTTGGCCTACTAGATTGATCTTTCTTGCAATGGGAGAAGTGCTTAGCTTTGGGTTCAATCTTGTGGTGCTCGATCCCAGTGACAGAAAGGGAAACGACACGTATTGTATTGTTTCCATCGTGGATAAAAAGATGGGGTTTATATCATATTGCATGAGTTTATCCCTCTACATCATGTCATCTTTCTTAAAGTGTTACTCTGTTCTTATGAACTTAATACTCTAGATGCATGCTGGATAGCGGTCGATGTGTGGAGTAATAGTAGTAGATGCAGACAGGAGTCGGTCTACTTGTCACGGACGTGATGCCTATATACATGATCATACCTAGATATTCTCCTAATTATTCGTATTTCTATCAATTGCTCGACAGTAATTTGTTCACCCACCGTAATACTTATGCTATCTTGAGAGAAGCCACTAGTGAAACCTATGGCACCCGGGTCTATTCTCCATCATATAAGTTTCCAATCTATTTTATTTTGCAATCTTTACTTTCAATCTATATCATAAAAATACCAAAAATATTTATCTTATTATCATTATCTCTATCAGATCTCACTCTTGCAAGTGGCCGTGAAGGGATTGACAACCGCTTTATCGCGTTGGTTGCGAGGTTCTTATTTGTTTGTGTAGGTACGAGGTGACTCCCGCGTGGTCTCCTACTGGATTGATACCTTGGTTCTCAAAATCTGAGGGAAATACTTACGCTGCTTTGCTGCATCACCCTTTCCTCTTCAAGGGAAAACCAAGGCATGCTCAAGAGGTAGCATGCCCCAAAGTTTCTACCGGAGAGTCAAGATGAAAACGTGTGCCAACCCCTATGCATAAGTTCACGAGGTCACAGAACTCGCAAGTTGATCACCAAGACATACATCAAGTGGATCACGTGAATATCCCATTGTCACCACAGACAAGCACATGCAAGACATACATCGAGTGTTCTCAAATCCTTAAAGACTCAATCCGATAAGATAACTTCAAAGGGAAAACTCAATCCATTACAAGAGAGTAGAGGGGGAGAAACATCATAAGATCCAACGATAATAGCAAAGCTTGCGATACATCAAGATCGTGCCGAATCAAGAACACGAGAGAGAGAGAGAGAGAGAGAGAGAGAGATCAAACACATAGCTACTGGTACATACCCTCAGCCTCGAGGTGAACTACTCCCTCCTCGTCATGGAGAGTGTCGGGATGATGAAGATGGCCATCGGAGAGGGATTCCCCCCTCCGGCAGGGTGCCGGAACGGTTCTAGATTGGTTTTCGGTGGCTACGGAGGCTTGTGGCAGCGGAACTCCCAATCTAGGTTATTTTCTGGAGGTTTTAGTATTTATAGGAATTTTTGGCGCCGGGAACAAGTCAGGGAGGTGCCCGAGTCGTCCACGAGATAGGGCGGCGCGCCCAGGGGGTGGGCGCGCCCGCCACCCTCGTGGATGGCCCAGGACTCTTCTGGCCCAACTCTTTTACTCTAGGGTCTTCTTTTGGTCCATAAAAATCATCAAAATTGGCATGTCCATTGGACTCCGTTTGGTATTCCATTTCTGTAAAACTCAAAAACAAGGAAAAAACAGAAACTGGCACTGGGCTCTAGGTTAATAGGTTAGTCCCAAAAATCATATAAAATAGCATATAAATGCATATAAAACATGCTAGATGGATAATATAATAGCATGGAACAATAAAAAATTATAGATACGTTGGAGACATATCAAGCATCTCCAAGCTTAATTCCTGCTCGTCCTCGAGTAGGTAAATGATAAAGCAGAATTTTTGATGTGGAATGCTACCTAACATAATTTTCAATGTAATTATCTTTATTGTGGCATGAATGTTCAGATCAAAAAGATTCAAGATAAAAGTTTAATATTGACATAAAAATAGTAATACTTCAAGTATGCTAACCAAGCAATTATGTCTTATCAAAATAACATAGCCAAAGAAAGCTTATCCCTACAAAATCATATAGTTTGGACATGCTTCATTTTCATCACACAGAATGCTCCCATCATGCATAATCCCGATGACAAGCCGAGCAATTGGTTCATACTTTTTAACACGCTTCAGCCTTTTCAGCCCTTACGCAATACATGAGCGCAAGCCATGGATATAGCACTATAGGTGGAATAGCATATGATGATGGGGGTTATGTGAGAAGACAAAAAAAAGTCTCACATTGACGCGGCTAATCAACGGGCTATGGAGATGCCAATCAATTGATGTCAATGCGAGGAGTAGGGATTGCCATGCAACGGATGCACTAGAGCTATAAGTGTATGAAAGCTCATCAAAAGAAACTAAGTGGGTGTGCATCCAACTTGGTTGCTCACGAAGACCTAGGGCATTTTGAGGAAGCCCATCATTGGAATATACAAGCCAAGTTCTATAATAAAAAATTCCCACTAGTATATGCAGGTGACAAGATAAGGAACTCTCTATCATGAAGACCATGGTGCTATTTTTAAGCACAAGTGTGGAAAAGGGATAGTAACATCGTCCCTTCTCTATTTTTCTCTCTTTTTTTGTTTGGGCTTTTTTGGCCTCCCTTTTTTATTTGGGCTTCTTTGTCCTCTTTTTTTATTTCACTTTCCTCACATGGGACAATGCTCTAGTAATGATGATCATCACACTTTTATTTACTCATAACTCAATGTTACAACTCGATACTAGAACAAAAATATGACTCTATGTGAATGCCTCCGACGGTGTACCAGGATATGCGATGAATCAAGAGCGACATGTATGAAAGAATTATGAAAGTGGCTTTGCCACAAATACGATGTCAACTACATGATCATGCAAAACAATATGACAATGATGGAGCATGTCATAATAAATGGAATGGTGGAAAGTTGCATGGCAATATATCTCGGAATGGCTATGGAAATTCCATAATAGGTAGGTATGGTGGCTGTTTTGAGGAAGATATAAGGAGTCTTATGTGTGATAGAGTGTATCGTATCACGGGGTTTGGATGCACCGGTGAAGTTTGCACCAACTCTCGAGGTCAGAAAGGGCAATGCACGGTACCGTAGAGGCTAGCAAATTGCGGAAAGGTAAGAGTGCGTATGATCCATGGACTCACATTAGTCATAAAGAGCGCATATACTTATTGCAAAAGTTTATTAGCCCTCGAAGAAAAGTACTACTACGCATGCCCCTAGAGGGATAGATTGGTAGGAAAAGACCATCGCTCGTCCCCGTCCGCCACTCATGTGGAAAGCACTCAAAGAACACCCCATGCTTCAAATTTATCACACAACGTTTACCACATGTGCATGCTACGGGACTTGCCAACTTTAACACAAGTATTTCTCAATTTCAGAATTTCCCAACTAGCATGACTCTAACATTGCCACCATTATATCTCAAAACATCTATCAAGAATCATTGTATTCAATGCTTTCTATATGAAAGTTTTTATCATACTCATCTTGAATGCGTATCATATTAGGACTAATTTTATAGCCAAAGCAAATTACCGTGCTGTTCTAAAAGACTCTCAAAATAATATAAGTGAAGCATGAGAGATCAATAATTTCTACAAAATAAAACCACCACCGTGCTCAAAAAGGATATAAGTAAAGCATTAGAGCAAACGACAAACTACTCCAAAAGATATAAGTGAAGATCAATTAGTAGTTGAATAATTATGTAACTATGTGAAGACTCTCTAACATTTAATAATTTCAGATCTTGGGATATTATTCAAACAGCAAGCAAAACAAAATAAAATAAAATGACGCTCCAAGCAAAACACATATTATGTGGCGAATAAAAATATAGCTCCAAGTAAAGTTACCAATGAACGAAGACGAAAGAGGGGGTGCCATCCGGGGCATCCCCAAGCTTAGGCTCTTGGTTGTCCTTGAATGTTACCTTGGGGTTCCTTGGGCATCCCCAAGTTTAGGCTCTTGCCACTCCTTATTCCATAGTCCATCGAATCTTTACCCAAAACTTGAAAACTTCACAACACAAAACTCAACAGAAAATCTCATGAGCTCCGTTAGTATAAGAAAATAAATCACCACTTTTGGTACTGTTGTGAACTCATTCTAAATTCATATTGGTGTAATATATACTGTATTCAAACTTCTCTATGGTTCATACCCTCTGATACTACTCATAGATTCATCAAAATAAGCAAACGACACATAGAAAACAGAATCTGTCAAAAATAGAACAGTCTGTAGTAATCTGTAGGTTTCGAATACTTCTGTAACTCCAAAATCCTGATAAATTAGGAAGTCCTAGGAAATTTGTTTATTAATCTAATGCAAGTGGAATTGGTATTTTATCGCTCTCTGGTAAAAAAAAATTATTCTCGTGAGCGCATACTTTTTGTTTTTTACAGCAAGATCAAATAACAATCACCCAAGAAGATCCTAAAGGCTTTACTTGGAACAAACACTAATTAAAACATAAAAAACACAATCATAACAGAGTATAGATGATTTATTTATTACTAAACAGGAACAAAAAGCAAGGAACAAAAATCAAGGAACAAAAATAAAATTGGGTTGCCTCCCAACAAGCGCTATCGTTTAACGCCCCTAGCTAGGCATGATGATTTCAAAGATGCTCACATAAAAGATAAGAATTGAAACATAAAGAGAGCATCATGAAGAATATAACTAGCACATTTAAGCCTAATCCACTTCCTATGCATAGGGATTTTGTGAGCAAACAACTTGTGGGAACAAGAATCAACTTGCATAACAAGGTAAAACAAGGATAACTTCAAGATTTTCAACACATAGAGAGGAAAATTGATATTATTGCAACTCCTACAAGTATATATTCCTCCCTCATAATAATTTTCAGTAGAATCATGAATGAATTCAACAATATAACTATCACATAAAGCATTATTTTCATGATCTACAAGCATAGAAAATTTACTATTCTTCACATAAGCAAAATTCTTCTCATTCGGAATAGTGGGAGTATCATAAGAAACCCGAATACTATAAATGGTTTCCACATTAAAAGAGTAATGTTCAGAAAAAGGATAATCATAATCATGACAAGTTTTATAAATATAATCATCACTACTTTTTATAGCATAAGTGTCATCACAATAATCATCATAAGTAGCAACTTTGTTTTCATCATAATCAATTGAAACCTCTTCCAAAATACCGGAATCATTACTAAATAAAGTCATGACCTCTCCAAATCCACTTTCATAATTGTCACAATAAGATTCAACACCCTCCAAAATAATGGGATCATTACTTCCTAAAGTTGACACTCTTCCAAACCCACTTTCATCAATATAACCATCATAAATAGGAGGCATGCTATCATCATAATAAATTTGCACATCAAAACTTGGGAGGTTAAATATATCATATTCATGAAACATAGCATCCCCAAGCTTTGGACAAACATTAATTGCAGCAAATAAATTCTCAAACATGTCATTCTCATCAAACATAGCATCCCCAAACTTGGGCCTTTTCATATCATAAGCATAATCACTCTCATCATTAATAATATGGATAGCACCAATAGTATAGCAATTATCATCATCACAATAAGTAATAGGAGCAACATCATTTGGGAGGGATACCTTTTTACCTTTGCTTCTACGTCTTTTCTTTTTCCTTCGCATCATGTGTGGGTTTAACCCTATTTTTGGAGCTCCTTATTAATGAGATTGGTTGGATAGAAGGCTCCTCCTCGTTACCCGATTCATCATAAGAAAAAATAGGAGGATATTGGGAAATCTCTTCTCTTTCATTAGTATTCTTTTCATCTTCTAATTGTTTTCTTGACTTTATGTAATTGGCAATATAAGGATTTTCAATGCAATTCACCGCACAATACATATAAATTTCCTCTAGATCAAAATCAAGAACTTTATCAAGGGCAAATTCTGGAATATCCTTAGTTATACGTTTCATTTCTTCATAACCCAGAAGCAAACTAAGTTCATTATGATGCGCAAGGGAAATAAAGTCATCACAATTTTTGGACATGATTCGATCATGAAACAATTTTCATTGGATATTTAAATGATCACATTCATTGCAAAGTTCACAAGGATGGCTAAGAAAATTTAATTTTTAAGCACAAACATCTAGCCTTTCTTGCAACCATTTAGTTTCCAAATACTTATGCCTCTTGCAAAATCTATCTTCCCTATTTGGTGTGTACTTGCGAACCCTATGCACTCCACAAAAATTGACATGCTTATAAGAGACATTTTCATCATGACTAGTGCAATCATCGTTAGTACTATGGATATTCAAAGACTTCGTACTAACAATATTGCAATCATGCTCATCATTCAAAGATTTAGTGCCAAACATTTTAATGCATTCTTCTTCTAGCATCTTGGCACAATTATCAAAATCCTTATTTTCATGAAACATATTAAAAAGATGAAGCATATGAGGTACCCTCAATTCCATTTTTTTGTAATTTTCTTTTATAGACAAAACTAGTGATAAAACAAGAAACAAAAAGATTAGATTGCAAGATCTAAAGATATACCTTCAAGCACTCACCTCCCCGGCAACGGCGCCAGAAAAGAGCTTGATGTCTACTACACAACCTTCTTCTTGTAGACATTGTTGGGCCTCCAAGTGCGGAGGTTTGTAGGACAATAGCAAATTTTCCTCAAGTGGATGACCTAAAGTTTATCAATCCGTGGGAGGCGTATGATAAAGATGGTCTCTCTCAAACAACCCTGCGACCAAAAAACAAAGAGTCTCTTGTGTCCCCAACACACCCAATACAATGGTAAATTGTATAGGTGCACTAGTTCGTCAAAGAGATGGTGATACAAGTGCAATATGGATGGTAGATATAGGTTTTTGTAATCTAAAAATATAAAAATAGCAAGGTAACTAATGATAAAAGTGAGCGTAAACGGTATTGCAATGCTAGAAAACAAGGCCTAGGGTTCATACTTTCACTAGTGCAAGTTCTCTCAACAATAATAACATAATTGGATCATATAACTATCCCTCGTCATGCAACAAAGAGTCACTCCAAAGTCACTAATAGCAGAGAACAAACAAAGAGATTATTATAGGGTAAGAAACCACCTCAAAGTTATTCTTTCCGTTCGATCTATTCAAGAGTCCGTAGTAAAATAACACGAAGCTATTCTTTCCATTCGATCTATCCTAGAGTTCGTATTAGAATAACACCTTAAGACACAAATCAACCAAAACCCTAATGCCACCTAGATACTCCAATGTCACCTCAAGTATCCGTGGGTATGATTATATGATATGCATCACATAATCTCAGATTCATCAATTCAACCAACACAAAGAACTTCAAAGAGTGCCCCAAAGTTTCTACCGGAGAGTCAAGACGAAAACGTGTGCCAACCCCTATGCATAAGTGAAAGGGCATTTTCCTACTTTATGTTTTGGATGATGATGACAACCCTTTGTGGTCTAATCGTGTGCTATATGTTTTAGGTTCTCGATGCTTAGGCTTACATCGGATTGCTATTGCCTCTCGAAGGAAAAGATCGAAGACGTGTCCTCCACGCTTTTATTTTCTTTGGTCGTAGAGTACCCGTATTATCAAGAGGGAATCCTCATTAGGAAGCTCTAGGGGAATCAGTTCACGTACACTTTTCTCACCCTCTCTTTGCCTTCCTCACGTGTGTGTGGGAGAGAGAGTTCTCCTTGCCTCTTCCCCTCTTTTCTGCTCACTGTTTCTGCCCAGCGGTTGTACCGCTCTCTGGAGCGGTTGTACCGCTGGGTCTTGTCGCTCACCAGCTTTGCTCGAGCGGTTGTACCGCTGCCTCCGGGCAGTGGTACCGCCACCATGCTCTGCAACAGCTGGGGCGGTGGTTCCGTCCATGCACCGCTCAAGTACCGCTCTCGCTTCTGGTTTGATGCGGTTCTTGGGCGGTAGTGGCCCGGTTGGTCCGGTCGTTCCACGATGACCGGTACCACCGGTGGTCCAAGCGGTTCTTCCGCTCAGTACTTAGCCGCCCAAGAGCTCAAGGCCATGCGGTTGTTCCGGCCAGGCACCGCCCAAGTACCGGTCAAGCTCCTGTTTTGATGCGGTGGTTGTGCGGTAGCCAGGCGGTTAGTCCGGTTATTTTTCTTAGCCGGTACTACCGCCCGCCTGTCCGGTTGTACCGCTTGGTAGGGTTCTGCAGCTACACCGTGAGTCCCGGTTGTACCGGGACGAGGACCGGTTGTACCGCTGCAGTGCAAAAAACGCAGTAACGGTTGGAAATGAGGGGTGACTATTTAAGGGGGCTTCTCCCACCTACCACTCCCACCTTTGACCTCTCTCACTCCACCATTAATGCCCTTCAAGCTCTCTTGCCCGATCTCTCTCTCTAGCCACTCAAACTTGTTGATTTTCTAGGGATTGAAGGAGGAGACCTAGATCTACACTTCCACCAAAGGATATTTGCTTCCCCCATACTTTCTTGTGTGGATTTTGTTACTCTTGGGTGTTTGAGCACCCTAGACGGTTGAGGTCACCTCGGAGCCACATTCCATTGTGGTGAAGCTCCGTGGTTTTTGTTGGGAGCCTCCAATTAAGTTGTGGAGAGAGCCCCAACCTTGTTTGTAAAGGTTCGGTCGCCGCCTTCAAGGGCACCAATAGTGGAATCACGGCATCTCGCATTGTGTGAGGGCGTGAGGAGAATACGGTGGCCCTAGTGGCTTCTTGGGGAGCATTGTGCCTCCACACCGCTCCAACGGAGACGTACTTCCTCTCAAAGGGAAGGAACTTCGGCAACACATCCTCGTCTCCACCGTCTCCACTCTTGGTTATCTCGTACCTTTATTTGAGCAAGCTTACTTGTTTCATATCTCTTGCTTGCTTGTGTACCTATCCTCGTTGCATCATATAGGTTGCTCACCGAGTTGCATATCTAGACAACCTACTTTGATGCAAAGTTTAAATTGTTAAAGAAAAGCTAAAAATTGTTAGTTTCCTATTCACCCCCCCTCTAGTAAACCATATCGATCCTTTCAATAAGTTCACGAGGTCACGGAACTCGCAAGTTGATCATGAAGACATACATCAAGTGGATCACGTGAATATCGCATTGTCATCACAGATAAGCACAGGCAAGACATACGTCGAGTGTTCTCAAATCCTTAAAGACTCAATCCGATAAGATAACTTCAAAGGGAAAACTCAATCCATTACAAGAGAGTAGAGGGGAAGAAACAACATAAGATCCAACTATAATAACAAAGCTCACGATACATCAAGATCGTGCCGAATCAAGAACACGAGAGAGAGAGAGAGATATATATCAAACACATAGCTACTGGTACATACCCTCAGCCCCGAGGGTGAACTACTCCCTCCTCGTCATGGAGAGCGCCGGGATGATGAAGATGGCCACCGGAGAGGGATTCCCCCTCCGGCAGGGTGCCAGAATGGGTCTAGATTGTTTTTCGGTGGTTATGGAGGCTTGCGGCGGAGGAACTCCCGATCTAGGTTATTTTCTGGAGGTTTTAGTATTTATAGGAATTTTTGGCGTCGGGAACAAGTCAGGGAGGTGCCCGAGTCGTCCACGAGATAGGGCGGCGCCCCCCCCCCCCCGCCCTCATGGACGGCCCGGGACTGTTCTGGCCCAACTCATTTACTCCGGGTCTTCTTTTGGTCCATAAAAAATCATCAAAAATTGGCACGTCCATTGGACTCTGTTTGGTATTCCTTTTCTGTAAAACTGAAAAACAAGGAAAAAACAAAAACTGGCACTGGGCTCTAGGTTGTATAAAATAGCATATAAATGCATATAAAACATCCTAGATGGATAATATAATAGCATGGAACAATCAAAAGTTATAGACACATTGGAGACGTATCAAACAGCATGGTATCAAATAGTAAACAGGCACAAAAACGGTATTGCAATGCTTGAAAATGAGGCCTAGGATCCGTGCTTTCACTAGTGCAATCTCTAAACATTGCTAATATAATTGGATCATATAACCGTCCCTCAACGTGCAACGAAGAATCACTCCAAAGTTCCTATCTAGCAGAGAACATAAGACGGAATTGTTTGTAGGGTACGAAACCACCTCAAAGCTATTCTTTCCGATCAATCTATCCTAGAGTTCGTACTAAAATGTCACGAAGCTATTCTTTCCGATCTATCTAACCAAGAGTTCGTACTAAAATAACACCAAAGCAAATTCATATTCATAATATTCAATCCAACACAAAGAACTTCAAAGAGTGGCCCAAGATTTCTACCAGAGAAACAAAGACAAGAACGTGCATCAACCCTATGCATAGATTACCCCAATGTCACCTCGCGAATCCGCGAGTTGAGTGCCAAAACATATATCAAGTGAATCAATACGATACCCTATTGTCACCATGAGTATTCAATTGCAAGACATATATCAAGTGCTCTCAAATCCATAAAAGTATTCAATCCAATTATTATGAAATCTCAAAGGGAAAAACTCAATTCATCACAACAAGATAGAGAGGGGAAAACACCATATGATCCGACTATACTAACAAAGCCCGTGATACATCAAGATCATGACATCTCAAGAACACGAGAGAGAGAGAGAGAGAGAGAGAGAGAGATTAAACACATAGCTACTGGTACAAACCCTCAGCCCCGAGGGTGGACTACTCCCTCCACATCGTGGTGGCCGCCGGGATGATGAAGATGGCCACCGGAGATGATCCCCCCTCCGGCAGGGTGCTGGAAAGGGTCTAGATTGGTTTTCGATGGCTATAGAGGCCCGCGGCGGCAGAAGTTTTGATCTAGGTTAACCCCGAGGGTTTTCGGAATATTTATGAATTTATAGGGTAAAGAGAGGGTGTGGGAGGCCACCAAGGTGGGCACAACCCACCTGGGCGCGCCTGGGCCCCCAGGCGCGCCTTGGTGGGTTGTGCCCCCCTCAGGGCACCCCCAGGTGCTGCTCTGGCCCATTGGTGGTCTTCTGGTCCATAAAAAATCCACAAAAAGTTTCTTGGTGTTTGGACTCCTTTTGATATTGATTTCATGCGATGTAAAAAACAAGCAAAAAACAGCAACTGACACTGGGCACTGGGTCAATAGGTTAGTCCCAAAAAATGACATGAAGTTGCTATGAAATGATTGTAAAACATCCAAGAATGATAAAATAACAGCATGAATACTTCATAAATTATATATACGTTGGAGACGTATCAGCAATTAAATGGGTGGTGGGTGGGACGCAAAATTCCCTAGTCTCAGCCCCCAATTTGAACTGGGCATAGTTTAGAGGTAACACCTCCGTGATGGCGAGAGATTGTATTAAGTCCAGTGCCTCGTTTAAGAGCGAGAGTTGGACATGCATCTGAGGATCTGCGGAGCTAGGTTCGGTGATAACCCCCTGACCGAGCTCAAAGGACGTAGACCTTGAGAGTTCGGAGTTGGTGCCCAGAGGCAAGTCCGTCTTACTGATGACGGGGAGAGTCCCGTTTGACTCCGGGTCCGCCGACGGCGTGGTTGCATCTGGGTCTCCGGCTAGAAGCTCCGTGATGGGAGAGAGTCCGACGGGGTTCACGCTCTCGTCTTCGGACGAAGTGGTCCACCCCGGATCTAAGGCCGAAGCGGACACGAGCGTCAACCCCTAGACGTGATCTGATAGTAAATCCAAAGGGCCTCCTTCGTGTGGGTGGGGAGCGGCGGCCGAGGCCGTGAATCCCTCGAAGATCAGGTCTCCTCGGATATCGGTGATGTAGTTCAAGCTTTCAAACCTGATTTGGTGACCAGGGGCATAGCTGTCGACCTGTTCAAGGTGACCGATCGAGTTGGCGCGCAACATGAAGCCGCCAAATACGAAAAGCTGACCAGGAAGGAAAGTCTCCTCGGAGATGGCGCCATTATTGATGAAGAGGCGAGCCATCGATTCTGCTATTGACAACACAATAGAACTTTCAACGAAAACACCAATGTCGGTGTCAAAACCGGCAGATCTCGGGTAGGGGGTCCAAGCTGTGTATCTAAGGATCGATGGTAACAAGGGACAATAGGGACACAATATTTACCCAGGTTCGGGCCCTCTTAAAGGTGGTAAAACACTACGCCATGCTTGATTGTATTCCATGAGTATAGGGGTTACAAGAGTTGATCTACCTCGAGATCGTAATGGCTAAACTCTAGCTGTCTAGCCTAAGATTATTCTGATAGCCTCTACGGACTAAACCCTCCAGTTTATATACACACCGGAGGGGCCTAGGGTTGTACAGAGTCGGTTTGCAGAGGAAGGAAACATTACACCCGGACACCAAACTTGCCGTTCTACACATATATGAGTCCTACCTGGTCACGGGGGATAGCCTTTCGCTTTATCTTCACGGCCCATCAGTCCGGCCCATATCGAATAGACCGGCCACCCGAGGACCCCTTAATCCAGGACTCCCTCAGCTGCCCTGAGAGGAAAAGACCTGGTGATGGTAGACCGTCACAGAAAATGTTTTTCCTATCCCGTCACCATGTTTTTTTCACTGATTAGAGCAGATTTTGTAGTGTTAGGATGTCTTGATCAAAAGTTGCATCCACATTACGTTTGACAAAACTAGCTAGTAGTTTCAGCCATCCCTCTTTCTTCATCGTTGCCTTCGGAGTCATCGAGGCGATGAAATTCCTTGTTAAAGCTTTGATGGATGATGCTTTTTGATTAGCATTCCGTGTTTTCTTACTGTGGACACTTTTCCTTCTTTCCCACCAAACATACCAAGAGGATATGGCTATTATTTCATGTATATTATTTTGACAGAGAAGACAAATTCTTGTATTGGGTTCTGAATCAAAAAATCCAGTACAGCTTCATCCAACCTATTGATGTCATACGCCCTCTTGGTAATCTCGTCCAACCCTAAAAGACGCCATTTCTCAGATGCTTTGCTACATTTAAACAGGAGGTGAGTTCGTCTGCACATGCACTGTACACCGGACATTGTCCAGAAACCTTAATGTGTCAATTGGCAAGATTGACTCGGCATGGAAGTGTTCCTCGTAAGGTTCTCCACGAAAAGATTTCCACCTTAGCTGGGCATTGTAGTTTCTAGATTTTCTCCCAAATTTCATTCACACACATAGACTCAATTTCATTTGTACGCTTTAGTTTCTCTCCGTGTTGATGGTTCAACTCCACATGATATGCTAAGCGAGCTGAAAACAATCCATCCTTATTGAAATTCCATGCCACAAAATCATCTATGTCTTGAGCAGGCAAAGGAATAGTCAACAAACGTTGAACATATATTTGCCAAAAAGTTTACCAGCTCCTCATCCCACTGCCCCGTAACCGGATAAATAAGGTCCTTAACCTTTGACATGATGTTATGTCCGCGAGGGGTGACTATTTTTCTGTCAAGGGTCGGTCACACCACCACGCTGGCTCAGTCAACATTGATAAATTGAAACAATAGATGTCACAGAAGCCCATGCCTTCTTGCTTCTTAGGCACACACAACTTTCATCGAGCCATTGAGTGCATCTTCTTTTGGTTATTACCCCTTCCCCACCGGACCAACATCATTGCGTCAGTTATTCCTTTGTATGCTTGTTTAGAAATTTTGAAGGCTCCCATTGCATATGTCTGTATAACCGATTTGAGAAGAACTTTATTTCTTCTTGCGGATAATTACCTATGTTTCCATCCATTATAATCCTGTAATTAACACAATCAATTAGAAATTGGAAGCAGTGAGTTTTACCGATATACCGATACCATTTATGGTTGGCTAGCCTTAGATAGCGGTGAGTTTTACCATTTAAAGACCAAAGTCTAACAACAAAAGGTGCCTCCGTAGAAAGACTCGCAACGATTGCTGGAAAGTAAAGATCGAATCGAAGAAACGGTCACGAATTGGTCTTCTTTTCCATGCGGCGACAGATGGCAAAGCGAGAACTGGAGCACATCTGTAGAAGTCAAACAGTGACGTGATTCTTTCGATGAGCGCGTGTTATTTCCGCTTCGCTTCCGACACAGCTAGTTACTGTTTCCTGATTGAATGGCCGTGCTTGCCTTATTTAGCTGTCATCACTCGGGTAATTTAAGATGAACAGTTCAACTTAAAACTCTTCTACCCGCAGTGTGGCCGCATGTATCACGTGTCGCAATACGGTGAGTTGATAAGCTCTAGCGGGACAATGCCACTAGCGGTTCGGAGCTTCTTTCCTTCACTTTAATTCACCGCAGATAAGTGTGCCAATACGTCGTCCTACATTTGATATTGACCGAACCCTTTCTAATACGTCCCAGATGGAATCCGTATTCCAGAATTGTACTACTGTTATAATATACTAAAGTATTGGATTCGCCTCTTTGGAAGTCATGACATTGATGATGTACTACCTTTTTTTTTCGAGGAACATTGAAGATGTACCTACCGTATAGAGTTCCGTAGTTGGTTTTTTCTACGGATACGGATGCATATGATGTGCCGTACTCCACTGCTGTACTAGTCTTTAATCGCAAACTTGCGACTGATGCTAGCTAGTGAGTTTCCAAACCAAACTAGGGAGTGTGCGTACATGATTGGGACAGGCTGTCTTGGCACCAAGTGGTGTAGCCTTACCGTTCCGTTCCGTTTGGTTCCAAGTGGTTCCAAGGAGGCCGTTTTTCCTGTGCGGAAAAGGGGCAAGATGGCGGTGCGGCGCGCTTGGAAGCCAAGGGTCGGTCACGCCATCACGCTGAAACCACCGAGACCGACCCCACCCCATATGCCGGAGCGGAGCGGAACCGGCCTAGCTACACCTACACTTTTTTTCTTTTGCGGGGCTGAGTAGTCGGTCGGTGCCGATACACGCGCTCGCGTCATGCCGTGCCACCGGCTGGGACCAAACCCATTCCTTTTCGACTGCGGCGCGCGTGCTGCGGGCCCCGTCCGTCCGTTGGTCACGCATGTGCACACCTTGCGCACGGGCGGCACAACCGTCCCCGACCCGTCCAACCACACGGTGACAGCGAGCGGCGCGCGGCCGGTGCCACGTCAAGTCACCGCAGCTTGTTTGCGCTTGACTTCAACGCGACGGCCGCCGTGCAAGCTGCAGCCGCACACGCTCTCTCTCTCTGGCGCTGTACGCCGTCATGGCGGGGGAGTAGCCGGCATCGGCGTTTCACCAGACATGGGTGAAACAGCGGTACAAACTCACTCTCCTCGCGCATCATCGGCCGATAGAGAGCCAAATCTACAACAACTTGGCGAGCGAGAAGGCCGTGGCGGCCATGACCACGGAGAACCTGAACTTCATCATCGAGCAGTGGGAATCCTACTAGGCCGCGAGCAGTGCTCGAGCAAGCGTAATCACGTCATCTAACACGGAAGTGGCGCTGGTGATATAGGCGATCGCGGATGAGAATGCCAACAGCGGGGCCTCTAACTGCCCGCGCGGCTTGCCTTGGGCCACTATGACAACGAGGCCGACCCATGGACCTCATCTTGATTGACAACGTCTAGACTACGTACTCCGACAAAGAATAGTACTCCCTGTCACATGTCTTACTCTTCCCCGTCGGTGACCAGTAACTTCACTTCATGGGGCTCATGGTTGGCTAAGATGTCGGACATGGGGAACAACAAAGATTTGGACGACGGACACCGGCGGATATTTAAACTAGGTTAACTTTCGAACGCTTTTGTTTAGTGAAATGCGTCAAAAAGTAACATGGTCCCGTTTAGATGAAAATTATCTGATTTACATGAAAATCGTCTTAATTTTTAAATTCTGTTTTAAATGTATACGAACGTTTGAGGTATACGGTTGGATGGCCGGCTCCCAGCCTATCACTATTGCATACACGTTTGAGAATGAATATCGTGTCCATTTTAAGGGTCCGTGTTGCTAATATAAAAACCAAGGACATTTATTTGGAAACAATTGAATTCATCGCCAGTTACCTCGGGAGAGGACTTGTAGCACGTAGCTCTTTTTTTGGCTTCTAAGTTTTAATCTTTAATATATTTTGAATCAAAAGACAGATTAATTTTGTTTGCATATTTGTCTTTCTTGTGACGAGGGCTTTTGAATCAGATCCATTTCGAATACATTTTGATATTTTAAAAAAAATAAGTTTCAATGAAACTTGATACAAACAACTAACAAAATCTTGAGTTTTCAGATCCTATGATCGGCAAAAAAAAATAACATCTGAAACTTGGTACGAGCGACCAACAAAATCGTAAGTATCAAAAGCTACGACCGATTAAAACATGAGTTTCAAAACTTAAAACGTATTGTGCTCTCGTACAGGATCCAACAACTTTGCGGATCGCGAGGCAATCGGGCGACCGACGCGGCTGGGCAGGTGTGTGGCCCCGCATCTGCGTGTCCTGTGAATTTTCGTAGTTATTTCCATGATATATTAAATATCCTGTGGACCAAGCCTCAACCGACTGTTTTTCTCTCGCTCATCTACGTCTTGCCCATTGTAACACCTCAATAATCATGCTACAGTAATCTCACATTAATAGTGCCATGTCACCATGCTTTTAAGCATAATTGCCTCTTGATTAAAAACCCAAGTCAAATTCAAATTAAGTTACAAGTCAAATTATTATTTCTTCGAGTAGTAAAACAAAAAAGTTCGTTGTGTTCCATGTATTCTCTAAGTAATTTTCATAATTTAATAAACATCATTTGATTATTTAAAATTCCCTTAAGGTATTTAAAGTTGGACCAGCAACACTTAAGTGAGCCATTTAAATTCAAAACTAAATTTGAACAGCTCCATTCGGCCCCAAACTTTTTGTCCAACCCTAATGCTGTACTCCCTCCATTCCACAATGTAGTGTTTTCTCTATCTCCGTGCTTCAAGTTTGACCGTAAATTTAACTATAAAGACCGATTGCGGCAAGAGCAAAATTATATCAGTGAATTTGTATTTGAAAGATCTTTTCAATTATATAATTTTTTTCTCCCGCCGCAGTTGGTCTCGTTGGTTAAATTTCTAGTCAAAGTTGGTCCTCGGAAAGCGCGGGCGCACTATATTTTGGAATGGAGGGAGTATGATATTCATATGCCAAATCTCATAATTAAACAAAAAACATTTGTTAGCAAATCAAAATAGAAAACCTTAGTTAAGGCAAATACATAAAAGAAAAGAAAAAGAAAGAAGTGCTATTGTAACTTGGCCCGACCGAAGCTACAGTGCGGCCCAACCCACCTAGCAGGCCTTCTCCTTCCTCGCTACTCCCTCTGGTCCTTTTTACTGTGCGTCTAAGTGCAAGCCCGGATACCAAGGAGGGCCTCGGTTCAAATATTTTGGACTAATTTGCCCTTTGGTTGCATGAGCCGTATGGAAAAAGCTGGATGAATATAAATGCGTGCATGCAATTGATAACAACGCCCTGGAATCCGCAGCACCAGTTGATTGGCTCCTTTTTTTTCCTTTTCCTCGTTCCCTCCGCCACGCCATAGTTACTGCTCGTTGCATGCGAGGCATGCGCGCATGGGAGGGGGTGAGCAGTTACTGCTGGTTGCAGCGAAGCGTTAAATCAGGGGTAGGATAGGAAAGAATCGCTCAAAATATGGATCGCGCAGACCATTCCGGAAAAAACTGAAAAAAGTTATACGCACACTAAAAAGGACCGGAGGGAGTACAAGATGGGGAGGCAGAGGAGGACGTGGCACACATCCACGATGCCATGGAGGTGGATGGCCACCACGTGCCCCTCCCCGAAACCCTAGACCGACCACATCTGTCTCCCCCATCCCCTTCCGCTCGACCCCGAACTCGTGAGCTCCGCGGTGACCGAGCTCCTCGCCCACGTTGACGCGTCCACCGGCCTCCCCGGCGGGCGGGAGCACCTCCTGGAGGCTCGTTGTGCCCGTGCGCGTCCGTTCCGGGCATCGGGGCAAGGAGGGAAGCCATGTAGCCGACGCCATCTTCGTCTTCTTCCTTTGGCCGCCGCATCTCGCCGTCACCACCGTCTCTCCGGCCTGTCCCCGGCCTCCCTGAGAACGCCTTCCGCCCCGTGGTGAGCTCCTCTCCCCATCCCCCTCATTCCCTGGCTCGATCCGTCGTTGTTTGGGCCTTCCCCACGTTCGGCCGCCATGACTGGAGCTCCGCTCCGCACGCACACGCACGCACGCTCCTGCCCGCGCCATTCCTTGCCTAGGCCGTGTCTGGCCGCGCTTGCCTGCCCCTAGACGCGCCCGCGCAGCCCCGTGCGGTTGCTGCCTTCTGCTGCTGCTCGTGCCTGCTATTGCCGTTGTTGCCGCTGCGCCCCACGGCCACCCATGCCTGCTGCTGACCTGCTGTCCTTGTCTGTCGCTGCTACTGCCCCGCGTTTGCTCGCCAGCCCGCGCGCATAGCCTGCCGCCGCTACCGCCAGGGCCGCGACCTGCTTCCCCCATGCGTCGGCGCTGGCCTCGCTGGCTGGAACGACCGAACGAGCGCCCAGCCATGGCCTTGGGTCGCTGCACGTAGGGGCCGGCCTGATTAGGTGGGATTAGCAAGGTTGCTTTGGTAGATTAGTTAGATGGCCCTATGACCAGTGGCCCCCCTGTTTAGTGTTTTCCTTTTGTTTTGTTTATTAGTTAAGTCTTTTAGCACATGTGTCTATTACATGCGGGCCCTTGAACCCTGTTGACCAGTCAACTGTTACTAGCAGGGCACAACAGGAGTTCTGCCATGTTTAAGTTCTAAATAAAATAAACTATTAAAGTAATTCCAAAAATGATTAAAACTTTAAAAATTAATATAAAATAATCCGTAACTCGGATGAAAATACTTTGTACATGAAAGTTGCTCAGAAAGTCGAGACGAATTCGAATATGCAACCCGTTTGTCCGCCACATGTCCCTAACATAGCGGACACGTAACTTTTTCCCTCCGGCCTGTTTGTCCGAAAACGCGAAACACCGAGAATACTTTCCCGGATGTATCCCCTCCTTCGCCGGTATCACCTACTACGCGTTAGGGCACACCTATGCCGTTACTTATCATATCATGCATCGATATGTATATGTTTGCATTGTATTCATTATTTCTTCCCTCTCTTCTCTTCGGTAGACCACGAGACGGACGTCGTTGTTGCCCCGATCGACAACGTTGTTGATGACCCCTCCTTGCCAGAGCAACCAGGCAAGCCCCCCCTTGATCACGAGATATCGCCTATTCTTCTCTCTACTGCTTCCATTAGAGTAGTGTAGCATGTTACTGCTTTCTGTTAATCCTATTCTATTGCATAGCCTGTCATTGTTGCTACAGATGTTGATACCTTACCTGCAATCCTAAATGCTTAGTATAGGATGCTAGTTTATCATCAGTGGCCCTACATTCTTGTTCGTCTGTCGTGCTATACTATCGGGCCGTGATCATTAGGGAGGTGATCACGGGTATATACTTATATACATATACATGATACATGTGATGACTAAAGACTGGTCGGCTCATAGAGTACCCGTGAGTGATTCACAGATTGGGGGCTGAAAGGACCTTTGTCCCGACGGCCCTCTGGGTGGATCTTTGTGGCGGAGCGATGGGGCAGGTTGAGACCACCCAGGAGAGAGGTGGGCCTGGCCCTGGTCGGCGTTCGCGATTACATCAATTAACACGCTTAACGAGATCTTGGTATTTGATCTGAGTCTGGCCACTGGCCTATACACACTAACCAACTACGTGGGGACAATTATGGGCACTCGACGTCATGGTATCAGCCGAAGCCTTCTTGACGTCAGCGGCTGAGCGGCGCGCGCCGGGTTGGAGTTGCGTAACACAACTTCTTTTGTAATGGAGGTTACTAGGTCTGCTCACCAGCCGCGTACGCAACGTGCAGGTGTGCAATGGGTGATGGGCCTAGACCCCTGCGCCATAGGATTTAGACCGACGTGTTGACCTCTCTGTTGTGCCTAGGTGGGGCTGCGACGTGTTGATCTTTCGAGGCCGGGTATGACCCAGGAAAGTGTGTCCGGCCAAAGGGGATCGAGCGTGGAAAATGTGGTGCACCCCAGCAGGGAAGTTTATCTATTCGAATAGCCGCGTCCCTCGGTAAAAGGACGACCCGGAGTTGTACCTTGACCTTATGACAACTAGAACCGGATACTTAATAAAACACACCCTTCCAAGTGCCAGATACAACCCGGTGATCGCTCTCTCATAGGGCGACGAGGGAAGGATTGCCGGGTAGGATTATGCTATGCGATGTTACTTGGTTAACTTACCATCTAGTCTCTTCTACTGCTTCAAGATGGAGGCTGCCAGAAGCATAGTCTTTGATAGGACTAGCTATCCCCCTCTAATACTGGCATTCTGCAGTTCAGTCCACATATACTACCCCTTTCATTGATACCAATGCACATGTAGTGTAGTTCCTTGCTTGCGAGTACTTTGGATAAGTACTCGCGGTTGCTTTGCTTCCCCCTTCCCCCCTTTCTATACCTAGTTGTTATGACCAGATGTTGGAGCCCATGAGCCAGACGCCACCGTCGACGATGACTCCTACTACACTGAAGGTGCCTGCTACTACGTGCAGGCCGCTGACGACGACCAAGAGTAGTTTAGGAGGATCCCAGGCAGGAGGCCTGCGCCTCTTTCGATCTGTGTCCCAGTTTGTGCTAGGCATCTTATGGCAACTTGTTTACTTATGTCTATGCTCAGATATTGTTGCTTCCGCTGACTCTTCTATGATCGAGCTCTTGTATTCGAGCCCTCGAGGCCCCTGACTTGTAATATGATGCTTGTATGGCTTATTTTATTTGTAGAGTTGTGTTGTGATATCTTCCTGTGAGTCTCTGATCTTGATCGTACACGTTTGTGTGTATGATTAGTGTACGGTCAAATCAGGGGCGTCACAAGTTGGTATCAGAGTCGACTGCCTGTAGGGATCCCCCTTTCCACACTCTTTGGCCGAAGTTGAGTCTAGTCGATGAAAACTGTTTTACTAACATGGTTGTGCGACCCATGGGCCCACGTCGCCATTGGGTGGTATTAGTATCTTTTATTCGGGTTAAAAGATTTTGCTAACTCTAACTCTAGGTTCTCGTAATTATTTCCTTCCGGAGAGCCCCTTATTACAGATGATCGCCTGCTGCACCAGAAGATTCAGAAGATATTCTCCGATGTTATCCCGAGAACTTGTGCTCATTGCGTTTGCAATTCTCTTCCACCATCAACCCCTATAGATAACTACATGCACTTGCCATTCTTACCTTAGTCCCCAGTTGCTCTTGTTATTACAGGATACCCCGAAATACTCGTTGTTGTTCCGAGCATACTTTGTGCCTACTGCCTTGAAGTTCTTACCACTAAATACCCCTACGGATAATTTCTCACACTTATCGAGTATCTGCTCATCCCTAGTTGATTCATGTATTTCACAAAAGTCTTCGAAATACCATTCGATCTTCGAAAATCCTCAACAGCCTATTGCTCTTGACATTCTTGCTTGCTTGCATTATGATTAACCTCATAAGTCCGGTAATCTTATTGGCATCCTTAGTCATTATGAGTTTGAGTCTGTTGAATCAATATGTTGCAAATGCTCGCAATCCTTAATCAGATCCTTCATTTTGTCCTTCCGTCTCAGACGTCGTTTTAAACATGAGCTGGATCTCGACCAATCAAATTGCCATCGATTGTACCCCTAAGGCTATTCAACTTATCCACCCTAATCGGCGCATTGCTTCTGATCCCTTGTCTTGGAATTCATAATTCCTTTGCAACCGAGTGATAACCCACAAGTATAGGGGATCGCAATAGTTTTCGAGGGTAGAGTATTCAACCAAAATTTATTGATTCGACATAAGAGGAGCCAAAGAATATTCTCAAGTATTAATAGCTGAGTTGTCAATTCAACCACACCTAGAAACTTAATATCTGCAGCAAAGTATTTAGTAGCAAAGTAATATGATAGTAGTGGTAACGATAGCAAAAGTAATATTTTTGGTTTTATAGTGATTGTAACAGTAGCAACGGAAAAGTAAATAAGCGAAGAACAATATATGAAAAGCTCATAGGCATTGGATCGGTGATGCAGAATTATGTCGAATGCGATCAATCATGCAATAGTTATAACATAGAGTGACACAGAACTAGCTCCAGTTCATCAATGTAATGTAGGCATGTATTCCAAATATAGTCATACGTGCTTATGGAAAAGAACTTGCATGCATCTTTTGTCCTACCCTCCCGTGGCAGCGGGGTCCTATTAGAAACTAAAGGATATTAAGGCCTCCTTTTAATAGAGTACCGGACCAAAGCATTAACACATAGTGAATACATGAACTCCTCAAACTACGATCATCACCGGTAAGTATACCGATTATTGTCACTTCGGGGTTAACGGATCATAACACATAATAGGTGACTATAGACTTGCAAGATAGGATCAAGAACTCACATATGTTCATGAAAACATAATAGGTTCAGATCTGAAATCATGGCACTTGGGCCCTAATGACAAGCATTAAGCATAGCAAAGTCATATCAACATCAATCTCAGAACATAGTGGATACTAGGGATCAAACCCTAACAAAACTAACTCGATAAAATGATAAATCTCATCCAACCCATCACCGTCCAACAAGCGTACGATGGAATTACTCACGCACGATGGTGAGCATCATGAAATTGGTGATGGAGGAAGGTTGATGATGACGATGGCGACTGATTCCCCTCTCCGAAGCCCTGAACGGACTCCAGATCAGCCCTCTCGAGAGAGTTTAGGGCTTTGCGGCGGCTCTGTATCATAAAACGCGATGAATCCTTCTCCCTGATTTTTTTCTCCCCGAAAGTGAATATATGGAGTCAAGATGGACGTGGTGGAGCGTCAGGGGGCCCACGAGGCAGGGGCGCGCCTAGGGGGGTAGGCGCCCCCCACCCTCGTGGACAGGTTGTGGCCCCCCTGACGTGGATATTTTTGCTAGTATTTTCTTATATATACCAAAAATAATCTCCGTTGATTTTCAAGTCATGCCGAGAACTTCTATTTCTGCACAAAAATAACACCATGGCAATTCTGCTGAAAACGGCGTCAGTCCGGGTTAGTTCCATTCAAATCATGCAAGTTAGAGTCCAAAACAAGGGCTTAAACCTTTGCTTGTCCTCAAGCAATTCAGTTGACAAATTGAAAGTGATAAAGAATTTTTTTACAAACTTTGTTTGCTCTTGTTGTTATAAAATATGTAAAGTCAACATTCAAGTTTTCAGCAAAGATTATGAACTAACCATATTCACAATAACATTTAGGTCTCATGTTTACTCATATCAATGGCATAATCAACTAGCGAGCAATAATAATAAATCTCGGATGACAACACTTTCTCAAAACAATCATAATATGATATAACAAGATGGTATCTCGCTAGCCCTTTCTGAGACCATAAAACATAAATGCAGAGGACCTTTAAAGATCAAGGACTGACTAGACATTGTAATTCATGGTAAAAGAGATCTAGTCAAGTTATACTCAATGTAAACTTACAATAATACATGCAAATGACAGGGGTGCTCTCCCACTGGTGCTTTTTAATAAGAGGATTAGGACTCAACATAAAAGTAATTAGATAGGCCCTTCACAGAGGGAAGCAGGGATTTGTAGAGGTGCCAGAGCTCGATTTTAAAATAGAGATGAATAATATTTTTAGTGGCATACTTTTATTGTCAACATAACAACCGAGAGATCTCGATATCTTCCATGTTACACACATTATAGGCGGTTTCCAAGCAGAATGGTAAAGTTTATACTCCCCCACCACCAACAAGCATCAATCCATTGCTTGCCCGAAACAACGGGTGCCTCCAACTAACAACAATCCTAGGGGAGTTTTGTTTGCAATTATTTTGATTTGATTTGAGCGTGGGACTGGGCATCCCGGTGACCAGTCATTTTCTTGTGAGTGAGGAGCGGAGTCCACTCCTCTTGAGAATAACCCGCCTAGCATGGAGGATATAGACAACCCTAGTTGATACATGAGCTATTCAATCATACAAAACCGAATGTTTATTTGAAGGTTTAGAGTTTGGCATATACAAATTTACTTGGAACGACAGGTAGATACCGTATATAGGTAGGTATGGTGGACTCATATGGAATAACTTTGGGGTTTATGGAATTGGATGCACAAGCAGTATTCCCGCTTAGTACAAGTGAAGGCTAGAAAGAGACTGGGAAGCGACCAGCTAGAGAGCGACAACAGTCATGACCATGCATTAAAATTAATTAACACCGAATGCAAGCAAGTAGGATATAATTCACCATGAACATAAATATCATGGAGGCTATGTTTATTTTGTTTCAACTACATGCGTGAACATGTGCCAAGTCAAGCCACTCGAATCGTTCAAAGGAGGATACCACCCTATCATACCACATCACAACCATTTTAATAGCATGTTGGCACGCAAGGAAAACTATTATAAACTCCTAGAAATTAAGCATGGCATAAACAACTATAATCTCTAATTGTCATTGCAAACATGTTTCATTCATAATAGGCTGAATCAGAAACGATGAACTAATCATATTTACTAAAACAAGGGAGGTCGAGTTCATACCAGCTTTTCTGATCTCAATCAGTTCATCATATATCGTCATTATTGCCTTTCACTTGCACGACCGAATGGTTTGGATAATAATAATAGTGCACGTGCATTGGACTAAGCTGGAATCTGCAAGCATTCAACTCAAGAGAGAAGACAAAGTAATATGGGCTCTCTGTTAGATCAACAATAATGCATAAGAGAGCCACTCGACATTTTCATTATGGTCTTCTCCTCTCGACCCCCAAAGAAAAGAAATAAAACAAAACTATTTACACGGGAAAGCTCCCAACAAGCAAAAGAAGAACTAGAAATCTAACCGGGTTTTCTTTTAATTACTACTACTACTACAGGAATGGAAAATAAACTAGCTAAAAGCTACAACTAATTTTTTTTGGTTTTTCTTAAGGTTTTTCCAACACACAAGAAGAAAGCTTTAAAAGGAAATTAAACTAGCATGGATGATATAATGAAAAAGTATGAGCACCGACAACTGGCATGAGTGTGTGAACATGAATGTAATGTCGGTGAGAAATACGTACTCCCCCAAGCTTAGGCTTTTGGCCTAAGTTGGTCTATGTCCATGGATCAAAACTGTAGCTGGGGTCGTACTGAGAAGGGTCCTCAGATTGCCACTGGCTGGCGATCTTCTCCGGATTCCACTGATAAGCAGACTGACGGTGAGGATTAGATGGTGGCTCTGGCTCTGCAACTTACATCTGGCTCCGGTAGGCATGAATGGCCTCCGGTAGAACAAGGTACATGCCTGAAAATATGTTGAACAAAGAGGGTGCAGGCAAGGTAATAAACTCACAATATTTTTTGTTAAATATCAATTTATATTTGAGTATCTTATTTTTATCCTTAACAATAAACTCATGTGCTACCATACTCTTATAACCTAGAACAATAGGAGGTGGAAACTTTTCCGATTTCTCATAATGCCTGATAGGTATGTTAAAGTGTGCAGCAAGGCGCGAGGTAAAGATGCCTCCGAGGACGAGGCCCTTAGTACGGTTCAGATTTTACCGTTTAGCAACAATAACACCTAAACTGAAAGTAGTATCATGAAACAAGGCATGGCACAAAATAACAATATCAGGAGCACTAAGGTTTCCACAGTTCCTGCGACCAATTAAGCATCTACTAGCAAATATTGCGAAGTAACGTAGAACAGGAAAATGTATGCTAGTGATTCTCGCATCGAAAAATTTCCTCGTTTCCCCTACAGCAATTGTATCAATAAATCCCTCCACATCATTACGATATGGTTCCTCTATGCTGCCCTCAAAGGGTATCAAACAGACCCGGCAAAAATCATAATGTGACATCTCCTTATGCTCATCATATAAATAAAATTCCACCGAAGGTGGCGATCTCCTAGCATGGAAATGAAATTTTTGTGCAAATATATTGGTGAGTAAGAGATACTGTTCACGCTGGTCGTGGAGGAAGGCGGTGAGGCCTGCATTCTCAGCCAAATGATAAAAATCTTCATGAATCCCGGCTTCTCTCAAGAACACATTACAAGGCCATTCACATGGCCGAACCTCCGTAGTACGAGGGAGATTATACTTGGGCTTCTCGTTCTCTTCACTTTGCTTATCCTTCGAGCTTCGGCTTGATGAGCCCCTCAAAAATCTCTTCATCTTTTTTTGAAAATTTCTGAAATTTTTAGTAACTTAAAATAAAAGTGAACTAAACTCAACAAGATTGATAACAACTACTCCTACAAGTGCCTAGAGGCTATATCATGCACTAAAACTACTTTTGACCACATAAATTTGACATGCAAGCTCAAGAACAGGGTCACCTAAGAAGCAAAAATTTGCAATGAATAAAGCACTAGAACAAAAACTAATTGGACCATTGGAGGAGTCACATACCAAAGAACAATCCCCCAAAGCAGTTTTGTGAGAGGAGCTTTGGGCAAGTAGATCGAAAATGGCAGCAAGATGAGCAAGAACTCGGGTTTGAGCTGGTTAGTGATTTTTTCTGCAGCAAGACGAAGTGTGTGGGTGCAAGGATAAGTGGAGGTGGCCCATGTGGGGTCCACGAGGCAGGGGGCGCGCCCTCCACCCTCGTGGGCATGTGGTGGGTCCCCCTAGTGTGTTCTCAGTGCCAGATATTCTCAAATATTCTGGAAAAAATCATATTTAATTTTCAGGGCCTTTGGAGAACTTTTATTTTCGGGGTATTTTTTTTATTGCAAGGATAATTTAGAAAACAGACAAAAAAAACTATTTTTGCTTTATTTAATATAAATAATAGAAGGTAAAAGGAGGTTACAATGAGCTGTGCTTTCTAACTTCATCCATCTCATGCTTATCGAAAGGAATCCACTAACAAGGTTGATCAAGTCTTGTTAACAAACTCTTTCCGAATCGCATGAAACTGAAGAATTTTCAAATAACACTAAGTTACCTCAACAGGGATATGCACATCCCCAACAATAAGAATATCATATTTCTTCTTGACAGTAGGAAGAGGAAATTCAAAACCTCCAATAATAATCGTTGAAAATTTTCCAATAGAATTGATACTGTGGACTTGAGATTGTTTTCTCGGAAAGTGTACCGTATGCTCATTACCATTAACATGAAAAGTGACATTGGCTTTGTTGCAATCAATAACAGCCCCTGCAGTATTGAAAAAGGGTCTACCGAGAATAATGCACATACTATCGTCCTCGGCGATATCAAGAATAACAAAGTCCGTTAAAATAGTAACATTTGCAACCACAACAGGCACATCCTCACAAATACCGACAGGTATAGCAGTTGATTTATCGGTCATTTGCAAAGATATTTCAGTAGGTGTCAACTTATTCAAATCAAGTCTACTATATAAAGAGAGAGGCATAACACTGGCTCCAAGATCACATAAAGCAGTTTTAACATAGTTTCTTTTAATAGAGCATGGTATAGTTGGTACTCCGGGATCTCCTGGTTTCTTTGGTATTCCATCCTTAAAAGTGGCAAGCATGATGGAAATTCCAGCCTCCGGTATCTCTCTTTTATTAGTAACAATATCCTTCATATACTTAGCATAAGGATTCATTTTAAGCATATCAGTCAAACGCATACGCAAAAAGATAGGTCTAATCATTTTAGCAAAGCGCTCAAAATCCTCATCATCTTTTTTCTTGGATGGTTTAGGAGGAAAAGGCATGGGTTTCTGAACCCATGGTTCTCTTTCTTTACTGTGTTTCCTAGCAACAAAGTCTCTCTTATCATAACGTTCATTCTTTGATTGTCGGTTATCAAGATCAACAGCAGGTTCAATTTCTACATCATTATTATTGCTTGGTTGAGCATCAACATGAACGTCATCATTAGCATTATCACTAGGTTCATGTTCATTACCAGATTGTGTTTCAGCATCAGAAATAGAAATATCGTTGGGATTCTCAGGTGTCTCAACAACAGATTCACTAGAAGCATGCAAAGTCCTATCATTTTTCTTTTTCTTCCTTTTAGAAGGACTAGGTGCATCTACATTAGTTCTCTGAGAATCTTGCTCAATTCTCTTAGGATGGCCCTCGGGATACAAAGGTTCCTGAGTCATTTTACCACATCTAGTCATAACTCTAACATCATTATCATTCTTCTTTTTATTTAATTCATTGAGCAAATTATTCTGAGCCTTAAGTACTTGTTCTACTTGAGTGGTAACCATAGAAGCATGTTTACTAATAAGTTCAAGTTCACCTTTAACTCTAGACATATAATCACTCAAGTGTTCAAGCATATCAGTATTGTGTTTCAATTGTCTACCAACATAAGCATTGAAGTTTTCTTGTTTAACCATAAAGTCATCAAACTCATCCAAACATTGTCTAGCGAACTTAGTAAATGGGATTTCACATTTATCAAATCTATAGAGAGAATTTACCTTTACGGCAGATGTCCTAGCGAAAGGACTTAGTCGTAGGGCCATCACAACTAGGAAGCTTAAAGGGGTTAATCGGGACAAATGATACGAGAGGTTTATACTGGTTCGGCCCCTTACGGTGAAGGTAAGGCCTAGTCCAGTTGATGCTGTATTGCTAGGTTTCGATGACCAAGGAGCGAATCCGCTAGCTTGGCTATCAATCTGTTGTTTCTTGTCCTAAGCCGCCGCCGGGTCGTCCCCTTATATACACGAGTTGACGCCTGGCAGCCTACAGAGTCCCGGACGGCTCATAAAATGTGTCTGGCTTGGTGACTTCTTTTATATGCCTTTCTTTACAAGTCTTTCTTTACATATGGCGGTTTACAATATTGGGCCTTAATGTTGGGGAACGTTGCAGAAAATTAAAATTTTTCCTACGGTTTCACCAAGATCCATCTATGAGTTCATCTAAGCAACGAGTCAAGGGAGTGAGTTTGCATCTACATACCACTTGTAGATCGCGTGCGGAAGCTTGCAAGGTGATGATGGAGTCGTACTCGACGTGATTCGAATCACCGATGACCAAGTGCTGAACGGACAGCACCTCCGCGTTCAACACACGTACGGGACGGGAGACGTCTCCTCCTTCTTGATCCAGCAAGGGGGAAGGAGAGGTTGAGGAAGACAGCTCCACCGGCAGCACGACGGCGTGGTGATGGTGGAGAGGCAGTACTCCGACAGGGCTTCGCCAAGCACACAACGGAGGAGGAGAGGTGTTGGGGAGGGGAGGGCTGCGCCTTGGAGGGTGGTGATAATGCCCTCCCCTCACCCCTCTATTTATAGGGGGAAGGGAGAAGGGGGCCGGCCCCTCTAGAACCCATCTAGGGGGGGCGGCGGCCAAGGGGAG
>NC_041386.1:174411516-174426627 GCF_002162155.2 Triticum dicoccoides | reverse complement strand
TAGGATTGGGTCTTGTCCATCACATCATTCTCCTAATGATGTGATCCCGTTATCAACGACATCCAATGTCCATAGTCAGGAAACCATGACTATCTGTTGATCACAACGAGCTAGTCAACTAGAGGCTCACCAGGGACATATTGTGGTCTAAGTATTCACACGTGTATTACGATTTCCGGATAATACAGTTATAGCATGAATAAAAGACATTTATCATGAACATTGAAATATAATAATACTTTTATTATTGCCTCTAGGGCATATTTCCAACAGTCTCCCACTTGCACTAGAGTCACCAATCTAGTTACATTGTGATGAATCGAACACCCATAGAGTTCTGGTGTTGATCATGTTTTGCACGCGAGAGAGGTTTAGTCAGCGGATCTGCGACATTCAGATCCGTGTGCACTTTGCAAATCTCTATGTCTCCATCTTGAACATTTTCACGGATGGAATTGAAACGACGCTTGATGTGCCTGGTCTTCTTGTGAAACCTGGGCTCCTTGGCGAGGGCAATAGCTCCAGTGTTGTCACAGAAGAGTTTGATCGGCCCCGACGCATTGGGTATGACTCCTAGGTCGGTGATGAACTCCTTCACCCAAATCGCTTCATGTGTTGCCTCCGAGGCTGCCATGTACTCCGCTTCACACGTAGATCCCGCCACGACGCTCTGCTTGCAGCTGGACCAGCTTACTGCTCCACCATTCAACATATACACGTATCCGGTTTGTGACTTAGAGTCATCCAGATCTGAGTCGAAGCTAGCGTCGATGTAACCCTTTACGGCGAGCTCTTCGTCTCCTCCATAAACGAGAAACATGTCCTTCGTCCTTTTCAGGTACTTCAGGATATTCTTGACCGCTGTCCAGTGTTCCTTGCCGGGATTACTTTGGTATCTTGCTACCAAACTTACGGCAAGGTTTACATCGGGTCTGGTACACAGCATGGCATACATAATAGATCCTATGGCTGAAGCATAGGGGATGACACTCATCTCTTCTTTATCTTTTGCCGTGGTCGGTGACTGAGCCGAGCTCAGTCTCACACCTTGTAACATAGGCAAGAACCCCTTCTTGGACTGATCCATTTTGAACCTCTTCAAAATCTTATCAATGTATGTGCTTTGTGAAAGACCTATGAGGCGTCTCGATCTATCTCTATAGATCTTGATGCCTAATATGTAAGCAGCTTCTCCAAGGTCCTTCATTGAAAAACATTTGTTCAAGTAGGCCTTAATGCTATCCAGAAATTCTATATTATTTCCCATCAAGAGTATGTCATCTACATATAATATGAGAAATGCTACAGAGCTCCCACTCACTTTCTTGTAAACGCAGGCTTCTCCATAAGTCTGCATAAACCCAAACGCTTTGATCATCTCATCAAAGCGAATGTTCCAACTCCGAGATGCTTGCACCAGTCCATAAATGGATCGCTGGAGCTTGCATACTTTGTTAGCGTTCCGAGGATCGACAAAACCTTCCGGCTGCATCATATACAACTCTTCCTTAAGATGTCCGTTAAGGAATGCCGTTTTGACGTCCATCTGCCATATCTCATAATCATAGTATGCGGCAATTGCTAACATGATTCGGACAGACTTCAGCTTCGCTACGGGAGAGAAAATCTCGTCGTAGTCAATCCCTTGAACTTGTCGATAACCCTTAGCGACAAGTCGAGCCTTATAGATGGTAACATTACCATCCGCGTCCGTCTTCTTCTTAAAAATCCATTTGTTTTCTATCGCTCGCCGATCATTGGGCAAGTCTGTCAAAGTCCATACTTTGTTTTCATACATGGATTCTATCTCGGATTTCATGGCTTCAAGCCATTTGTTGGAATCCGGGCCCGCCATCGCTTCTTCATAGTTCGAAGGTTCATTGTTGTCTAACAACATGATTTCCAGGACAGGGTTGCCGTACCACTCTGGTGCGGAACGTGTCCTTGTGGACCTACGAAGTTCAGCAGTAACTTGATCCGAAGTACCTTGATCATCATCATTGTTTTCCTCTTCAGTTGGTGTGGGCATCACAGGAACATTTTCCTGAGCTGCACCACTTTCCCGTTCGAGAGGTAGTACTTCATCGAGTTCTACTTTCCTCCCACTTACTTCTTTCGAGAGAAACTCTTTTTCCAGAAAGCATCCGTTCTTGGCAACAAAGATTTTGCCCTCGGATCTTAAGTAGAAGGTATACCCGACAGTTTCCTTAGGGTATCCTATGAATACGCATTTTTCCGACTTGGGTTCGAGCTTTTCAGGTTGAAGTTTCTTGACATAAGCATCGCATCCCCAAACTTTTAGAAACGACAGCTTAGGTTTCTTTCCAAACCATAATTCATACGGTGTCGTCTCAACGGATTTAGACGGTGCCCTATTTAAAGTGAATGTAGCTGTCTCTAGAGCGTATCCCCAAAATGATAGCGGTAAATCGGTAAGAGACATCATAGACCGCACCATATCCAATAGAGTGCGATTACGACGTTCGGACACACCATTTCGCTGAGGTGTTCCAGGCGGCGTGAGCTGTGAAACGATTCCACATTTCCTTAAGTGTGTACCAAATTCGTGACTTAAGTATTCTCCTCCACGATCTGATCGTAAGAATTTTATCTTTCGGTCACGTTGATTCTCTACCTCATTCTGAAATTCCTTGAACTTTTCAAAGGTCTCAGACTTGTGTTTCATTAAGTAGACATACCCATATCTACTCAAGTCATCTGTGAGAGTGAGAACATAACGATATCCTCCGCGAGCCTCAACGCTCATTGGACCGCACACATCGGTATGTATGATTTCCAACAAGTTGGTTGCTCGCTCCATTGTTCTGGAGAACGGAGTCTTGGTCATTTTGCCCAAAAGGCATGGTTCGCACGTGTCAAACGATTCATAATCAAGAGACTCTAAAAGTCCATCGGCATGGAGCTTCTTCATGCGCTTGACACCAATGTGACCAAGCGGCAGTGCCACAAGTATGTGGGACTATCGTTATCAACTTTAAATCTTTTGGCATCTACACTATGAACATGTGTAATATTACGCTCGAGATTCATTAAGAATAAACCATTGACCATCGGAGCATGACCATAAAACATATCTCTCATATAAATTGAACAACCATTATTCTCAGACTTAAATGAGTAGCCATCTCGTATTAAACGAGATCCAGATACAATGTTCATGCTCAAACTTGGCACTAAATAACAATTATTAAGGTTCAAAACTAATCCCGTAGGTAAATGTAGAGGCAGCGTGCCGACGGCGATCACATCGACTCTGGAACCATTCCCGACGTGCATCGTCACCTCGTCCTTCGCCAGTCTCCGTTTATTCCGCAGCTCCTGCTGTGAGTTACAAATATGAGCAACGGCACCGGTATCAAATACCCAGGAGTTACTACGAGTACTGGTAAGGTACACATCAATTACATGTATATCAAATATACCTTTGGTTTTGCCGGCCTTCTTATCTGCTAAGTATTTGGGGCAGTTCCGCTTCCAGTGACCCTTCCCCTTGCAATAAAAGCACTCAGTCTCAGGCTTAGGTCCATTCTTTGACTTCTTCCCAGTAAGTGGCTTACCAGGCACGGCAACCTCCTTGCCGTCCTTCTTGAAGTTCTTCTTACCCTTGCCCTTCTTGAACTTAGTGGTCTTATTGACCATCAACACTTGATGTTCTTTCTTGATTTCAGCCTCTGCTGACTTCAGCATCGAGAACACTTCAGGAATGGTCTTTTCCATCCCCTGCATGTTGTAGTTCATCACAAAGCTCTTGTAGCTTGGTGGGAGCGACTGGAGGATTCTGTCAATGACCGCCTCATCTGGGAGGTTAATGTTCAGCTGGGTCATACGGTTGTGCAACCCAGACATCTTCAGGATGTGCTCACTGACAGAACTGTTTTCCTCCATCTTACAACTGTAGAACTTGTCGGAGACATCATATCTCTCGACCCGGGCATGAGCTTGGAAAACTAGTTTCAGCTCTTCGAACATCTCATATGCTCCGTGATGCTCAAAACGTTTTTGGAGCCCCGGTTCTAAGCTGTAAAGCATGCCGCACTGAACGAGGGAGTAATCATCAGCACGAGACTGCCAAGCATTCATAATGTCTTGGTTCTCTAGGACGGGAGCGTCACCTAGCGGTCCTTCTAGGACATATTGTTTCCTGGCAGCTATGAGGATGATCCTCAGGTTCCGGACCCAGTCCGTATAGTTGCTGCCATCATCTTTCAGCTTGGTTTTCTCTAGGAACGCGTTGAAGTTCATGTTGACATTAGCGTTGGCCATTGATCTACAAGACATATTTGCAAAGGTTTTAGACTAAGTTCATGATAATAAAGTTCTAATCAAATTATGAACTCCCACTTAGATTAGACATCCCTCTAGTCATCTAAGTGTTACACGATCCGAGTCGACTAGCCCGTGTCCGATCATCACGTGAGACGGACTAGTCATCGTCGGTGAACATTCTCATGTTGATCGTATCTTCCATACGACTCGTGTTCGACCTTTCGGTCTCCGTGTTCCGAGGCCATGTCTGCACATGCTAGGCTCGTCAAGTTAACCCTAAGTGTTTTCGCTGTGTAAAACTGTCTTACACCCGTTGTATGTGAACGTAAGAATCCATCACACCCGATCATCACGTGGTGCTTAGAAGCGACGAACTGTAGCAACGGTGCACAGTTAGGGGAGAACACTTCTTGAAATTTTTTATAAGGGATCATCTTATTTACTACAGTCGTCCTAAGTAAACAAGATGCATAAACATAATAAACATCACATGCAATTATATAGTTGTGACATGATATGGCCAATATCATATAGCTCCATTGATCTTCATCTTCGGGGCTCCATGATCATCTTGTCACCGGCTTGACACCATGATCTCCATCATCATGATCTCCATCATCGTGTCTTCATGAAGTTGTCACGCCAACGACTACTTCTACTTCTATGGCTAACGCGTTTAGCAATAAAGTAAAGTGAGTTACATGGCGTTCTTCAATGACACGCAGGTCATACAAAAAATAAAGACAACTCCTATGGCTCCTGCCGGTTGTCATACTCATCGACATGCAAGTCGTGAATCCTATTACAAAGAACATGATCTCATACATCATAATTCATCATTCATCACAACTTCTGGCCATATCACATCACATGATCAATCGCTGCAAAAACAAGTTAGACGTCCTCTAATTGTTGTTGCATCTTTTACGTGGCTGCAATTGGGTTCTAGCAAGAACGTTTTCTTACCTACGAATAACCACAATGTGATTTTGTCAACTTCTATTTACCCTTCATAAGGGCCCTTTTCATCGAATCCGCTCCAACTAAAGTGGGAGAGACAGACACCCGCCAGCCACCTTATGCAACTAGTGCATGTCAGTCGGTGGAACCGGTCTCACGTAAGCGTACGTGTAAGGTTGGTCCGGGCCGCTTCATCCCACAATACCGCCGAAGCAAGAAAAGACTAGTAGAGGCAAGTAAGATGACAAAATCCACGCCCACAACAAAATTGTGTTCTACTCGTGCAAAGAGAACTACGCATAGACCTAGCTCATGATGCCACTGTTGGGGAACGTTGCAGAAAATTAAAATTTTTCCTACGGTTTCACCAAGATCCATCTATGAGTTCATCTAAGCAACGAGTCAAGGGAGTGAGTTTGCATCTACATACCACTTGTAGATCTCGTGCGGAAGCTTGCAAGGTGATGATGGAGTCGTACTCGACGTGATTCGAATCACCGATGACCAAGTGCTGAACGGACAGCACCTCCGCGTTCAACACACGTACGGGACGGGAGACGTCTCCTCCTTCTTGATCCAGCAAGGGGGAAGGAGAGGTTGAGGAAGACAGCTCCACCGGCAGCACGACGGCGTGGTGATGGTGGAGAGGCAGTACTCCGACAGGGCTTCGCCAAGCACACAACGGAGGAGGAGAGGTGTTGGGGAGGGGAGGGCTGCGCCTTGGAGGGTGGTGATAATGCCCTCCCCTCACCCCTCTATTTATAGGGGGAAGGGAGAAGGGGGCCGGCCCCTCTAGAACCCATCTAGGGGGGGCGGCGGCCAAGGGGAGAGGGGGAGAGGGTGGCTTGCCCCCCAAGCCAAGGGGGCGCCCCCTCTAGGGTTCCCCCCCTCAACCCTAGGCGCAAGGGCCCAAGGGAGGGGGTGCGCCCAGCCCACCAGGGGCTGGCTCCCTGCCCCATGCAGCCCATGTGGCCCCCCGGGAGGGGTGGCCCCTCCCGGTGGACCCCCGGAACTCTTCCGGTGGCCCCGGTACAATACCGGTATGACCCCGAAACTTCCCGGTGCCTGTTTGACAACTTCCCATATATAAATCTTTACCTCCGGACCCTTCCGGAGCTCCTCGTGACGTCCAGGATCCCATCCGGGACTCTGAACAACATTCGGTAGTCACATACTAGTCTTCCTAATAACCCCAGCGTCACCGAACCTTAAGTGTGTAGACCCTACGGGTTCAGGAGACATGCAGACATGACCGAGACGCTCTCAGGTCAATAACCAACAGCGGTATCTGGATACCCATGATGGCTCCCACATGCTCCTCGATGTTGTCATCGGATGAACCACGATGTCGAGGATTCGATCAAACCCTGTATGCAATTCCCTTTGTCAATCGGTACGTTACTTGCCCGAGACTCGATCGTCGGTATCCCAATACCTTGTTCAGTCTCGTTACCGGTAAGTCACTTTACTCGTACCATAATGCATGATCCCGTGTCCAACACCTTGGTCACATTGAGCTCATTATGATGATGCATTACCGAGTGGGCCCAGAGATACCTCTCCGTCATACGGAGTGACAAATCCCAATCTCGATCCGTGTCAACCCAACAGATACTTTCGGAGATACCTATAATGCACCTTTATAGTCACCCAGTTACGTTGTGACGTTTGATACACCCAAGGCATTCTTACGGTATCCGGGAGTTACACGATCTCATGGTCGAAGGAAGAGATACTTGACATTGGCAAAGCTCTAGCAAAACGAACTACACGATCTTTTATGCTATGCTTAGGATTGGGTCTTGTCCATCACATCATTCTCCTAATGATGTGATCCCGTTATCAACGACATCCAATGTCCATAGTCAGGAAACCATGACTATCTGTTGATCACAACGAGCTAGTCAACTAGAGGCTCACCAGGGACATATTGTGGTCTAAGTATTCACACGTGTATTACGATTTCCGGATAATACAGTTATAGCATGAATAAAAGACATTTATCATGAACATTGAAATATAATAATACTTTTATTATTACCTCTAGGGCATATTTCCAACACTTAAGACGCCTCTGGGCTTAGGCTTTCTACAATTCTTAATAAACTATCACCTTGAATATTACTGGGCTTCTCTTAACAATCTGCCATTAGGGTTGACCCGGCCCCTCCTGGGCGGGTCATACCTAAAAGCTTTAACATTAGGCCCCAGGTTGATTTGAACCTTGTTCTTGTCAACCTTTAACATTTAGACGAAATCCATCTTCCCTTGTTTGTAAAAGCTTTGTAACCCGCCATGACGCCATCTTCCGAAAATATGAAAGCCTGCTATGACGTCATCTCCAACAGATCTTTATCCTTAAATGTCTTCCGAGAATCGAGGCGTCCATTTAGCTGGATAATCATTATTTGGGTCTTCCTCGATTTTTGCGCCTGCATGTTCGCTTATTCCCTTATAAATAGGCACGACCAGGTCTTTCCTCACTCTTCCCTTTCTTCATCTTCTTCCTCTCACAACCCTACTGCCGCTCGAGCTCCGCCGCCGTCGCAGAGCACCTCATCTTCCTCAACCTCGGCCGCTGCATCAACCTGAATCGATCCAAAGAATGGCGGCGACCCTTCGCAGAAGATCCGTGGCTGTAAGTGTTCACCTTCCTGCTCTTCAGATCCGCATTAGGGTTTCTAGGTTTCTGTGTGTTCTTCATAGTTCATCTCAGTTTCTTCACAGTTCCTCCTCCGCAGCCTCTTCTGATCCAAAAAGGAACACATAACTCATGCGGTAGTTGTTTTGCGTCCATTTTTGAGACTAGTAGATCCCTTTTTCATGCACAGAGGCCTCATTATAACTCACGAACTTATCTGTACTAGATTTTTAGGTCTAGGATATTTTCTTTTTGAAACGGCCATTTGATCCAAAATAATAGTGACAACTTGGTAAACTTGTTTGTGTCAACACTTAGCCAATTCCGTTTCTGGCATCCTTCCAATATCTTTAGTCATGGTGGCTTATCACACCGGCTCACTTTTCCTTTATATGTCATTAGCCCTTATTTTAAGACGCCATTACTTATTTGTACCATCATCATTTAACGTCTAATTTCATCATTGAATTGAACCAACACATCACTTCCTTTTCAGTTTGTCCTTTCATCATGCCATCCAAAGCGCCAACAGTCTGCAACTGGGTTCCTTCCACAGTTAATGAGGATACCTTGAAGGAATTTGTCACCATAGGATTTTTGCCAGAGAAAAACGTCATGTCTTATCGTGCTCCTGACCCGGACGAAGAACGGCCTCAGCCCAAAGACGGTGAAGTTATCATTTTCACTGATCACATGAATCGAGGCTTCTCACCACCCGGCTCAAAGTTCTTCCGAGACGTTCTGCATTTTTTCAAGCTTCGCCCATGAAAGTGCGTTATATCAACTAGAGGGGGGTGAATAGGAGATTTTTATGAAATTCTTGACTGAGGAATTTGCTGGTGAGGAAATTCCTTAGCGAAGAACTACTAGCAGCGGAATAAGTACTCAAAAGTAAACACAACAGAATACGAGCATAGTCATCATGATGAAATGAAGACAGGCACAGAGTACAGGAAGCGTAATCACATGATAACACAGGATGAAGACAAAACAGACTGAAGAAATTGAACTGAGGAAATTGAGAAAGTCTTCAGTCAAAGTCTTCAAACACAGATATGAACAAACATACAACACAGTTATGAGGAAATGAAAGAGTTGAGGAAATAGAACCAGCAAGCTCGGTGAAGACGATGATTTGGTAGACCAGTTCCAACTGCTATCTCAGTTGTACGTCTGGTTGGAGCGGCTAGTATTTAAACTCGAGGACACACAGTCCCGGACACCCAGTCAAGGACACTTAGTCCAAGACACCCAGTCCTCACCGTATTCTCCTTGAACTAAGGTCACACAAACCTCGTCCAATCACTCGTGGTAAGTCTTCAGGCGACTTCTAAACCTTCACAAACTTGGTCACTCGGCGATCCACAATTCCTCTTGGATGCTCTAGACCATGACGCCTAACCGTCTGGAAGAAGCACAGTCTTCAAAGGTAACAAGCGTCGGATCCACTCAGGATCAATCTCTTCAGTGATGCTCAATCACTTGGGGTTTGTAGGTGTTTGGGTTTTGGGTTTTGGGTTTTTCCTCACTTGATGATTTTCGCTCAAAGTCCTCGGAGGATGGGTTGCTCTCAAATGACAAGTGTCAGTTGCTCTCGGAGCAGCCAACCAGCTAGTGGTTGTAGGGGGCGGCTATTTATAGCCTAGGGAGTCGCCCGACATGATAAGACATAAATGCCCTTCAATGATATGACCGTTAGGTGGATAGATATTTTGGGACAGCTGGCGCATAGCACAGCAACGGTCGGAATTTTGAGTAGTAAAATCCCCAGGGCTATCATGTTCCTCACTGTGTAGGCAATCCGCACTGGCGAATTCCTAACTCCTCAGTCAGGACAAATTCCTCAGAGACCAGAAGAACTTTGTCTGTCACTGAAGAAATTGACTGAACTGTATGAGATTTCCAATGGCTTCACTCGAAGGGATTGGTAGGTGTAGGATTTTGAGTTGAGCATCACATGGAAATTTTTCCTTAGTATTTCCTTGACCCCCTTTAACAGTACAGTGTTTCCTATGACTCAAGAAAGAGAAAAACAAAACTATGAACACGAAAGTCTTCAAGCTTCATATTTCTCGCATGAATATCAAGTCTTCACGGACACACCAATTTCTTCACTTTCAAAGTCTTCATGAAAGTCTTCAGAAATACCAAAATCTTCAGTCGAAGATATTCATTTTTAGGGGTCGACTTTTCCTGTAAATATCAAACTCCTCATAGACTTATAGACCTGTGTACACTCACACACGCATTAGTCCCTTAACCTATAAGTCTTCAATACACCAAAATCACTAACGGGCACAAGATGCACTTACAATCTCCCCTTTTTGGTGATTGATGACAATATAGGTTAAGTTTTCAACGGGGATAAACATATGAAGTGTAAATACTGATATTGAGGAATTTGATTGCAAGATATAGAAGAACTCCCCTGAAGATGTGCATAGTGAGGAATTTGCTTTTCAAGCAATGCACACTTGAAGAGTTGAATCATGGAGATCTCCCCCTATATCTTGTAATTCATACACGCATTTAACATATAATATGAAGAATTTGAAATGCATGATGAAATATGGTGCCTGATGAAATTCAGCATGCGTGCAATAATATTTAACGAGGAATAAGAATGAAGAATAGTGCATCAAGAGTATCAGAGAACAGTGCATCAAAAGTATCAGAGCACCATCGGGTTTATGATTACAACTCGAGCCAATAAAGTTTCAGAAGAACGAGAGTTGTAACTTAGCAGATAAAAAACGCCCATATAGTAGACCCGCTTGAAGATTAACTCATATTTCTCCCCCTTTGTCATCGAATGACCAAAAGGATCGAAAATGAGGACTAACGCCCCTGAAGATAATCATGTTGAGGAAGGAGCGCCAGCGTTGTTGGGCTCGTTGGTTGATGTAGGGCCTGCCGCGGTGTCGTCCAAATCTTCATGTTCATCAGTGTCGTGCGATGAAGAATATGAGCTGGCCACCAGAGAAGGAACCTTGACCTTCTTGAATTTCTTCGGTGGAGGTGCAGACCAGTCAAAATCTTCATTAAGAACCATGTTCTTCAGATCTTCTTCACCATACAGATGTGACAGGATTGCCCAGGTGCGACTGAAGACTTGATGGAGGTAGTAGTGGTTTTCCTTCACTGCATTGTGTGTGGCAGTCATGTTGTGAAGAAGTGAACCAAACTGACGCTTAACCCATTTGTGATTTCGATCCACCTTCTGGTGAAGACTAAGCAGAAGTTCACAGTAAGTCATCACGAGCGGAGCAGTGGCTTGAGGAGTGGACTTAGGTGCATTGGCAGAGTCATGTGTGACAGAGTCATCATTGGTGAAATAAGTTGCAGCTTTGCGAAACTGACCATGCAATGGACGAATGCCTTCATCTATTACAGCTGGTGCCTTGGCCTTTCCATCAACTGAGGGACATGTCTGCTTGAGGACTTCAATTGGGGGCAACTAGCTGAGATGATTCTGAAAATCAGCTTTGTAGTTGAGTCAAGACCTTGTCCTGAGGAATCTCATGATCCAAGGTGCATAAGGCTTCAGCTCAAACGGAGACAGTGCAACATTGGCCATAGTCCTCATGAAGAAATTGTGATAATTGGCAGGAATGCCATGAACGATGTTGAATACCAGATTCTTCATGATGCCAACAATTTCCTCATCAGATGAGTCATGGCCTTTGATAGGACTGATTGTCCTCGTAAGAATACGATAGACAGTTCTGGGCACGTACAACAATTCCTTCACGAGGAATTTGGTTCTTGGTGCTTGACCTGGCTTCAAAGGTTTCATCAGCACCTGCATGTAATAATGTGTGAGCTCAGGTTCACTGTAGATGCAGCGAGCTTCTTCAAGGGGAGGACTGAGTGGTAGAGCATGAAGCAATTCAGAGGCTGGTGCAGTGTAGTGAGTGTTTTCAGACATCCAGTCCAGCACCCATGAATTCACATCTTCAGCATCTCCGGTGATGTGCAGCATCACGGCCTCAGGAATCTCAATCGCAGGTTCTTCAGGCTGAGGAATTTCTGGTTCCTCCTCAGTGGCAGTCTGCGTAGTTCGTTGTTCAACAGCAGGAGTTTCATCAGCGCTAGTGGCTGGAATTTCCTCATGGACAGATGGAGTGGGATGAGTTTCTTCAGAGCCCATGTGAACAGTTTGTGTGGGGGACTGAGGAATTTGCTGTAGAGGAGTGAACATTGGAGAGTTTGGATGCTAACTTTCCCAGAATTCATCACTGATTACGGGTGTGGAGCAGCCAATGTCCACATCATCATCTTTCATTTCTTCAACGCCAGCCTCTTCAGCTGTGAACTGAGGCATAGGCGAGGAGATGATAGGTGTTGAAGGGATCGCATCCACTTCAATTTCTTCATCCAACGGTTCAGACGAAGCAGCAAAATGAGTTGCTTCATCAGATCCGCTAGGGATCACATATTCTTCATCAAAAGGAACAAGGTCCTTTGATGGCCTGGTTGAGATGGGAACATCATCAATCGGATGTGCAAATGAACTTGTCATAGGCTTCATTTTCTTCGGAGCTGAAGAATCTGAAGCAGCTGATGCTTTCCTTTTCTTCACTGCAGCACGCTCTGCAGCCTTGGTCTTCTTCACATCCGATGCAGATGGAAGGATTGGAGTTGAAGTTGGTGCAGGAGCAGCTGAGGAATCTGGTTGATTTTCTTTAGGCACAACTGATGCAGTTGACCTGAGTTCTTCAGTTTCTTCAGGCACACCATTAGTGGGTGCCCTAGCAATTTCTTCAGCGGCTGGAATGCAGCCATCAGCCTTGGAACTCGCATTATCTTCAGCAGCCTGATTGTCATCAGCGGTGCTGGCATTTTCTTCAGTAGGCTGAGCAGATGCTTCAGCCTGAGGAATTTCCTGTTGCGTTGGGGCTGCAACATTGGAAGTGAAGTTATCCGCAAGTTTCACAAAACGAACCTTGGCTCCAAGCCAATCAGCGCGATATGCTTCAAAGTTATCACTGAGTTTCTTAATCTCAGTCTGAGTAGTGACAAGTTCTTCAGTTGTCATAGAGACAACGTTTTTCTTCAGATAGCACTCTTTCTTGTACTGCGCTTTCTTGATCTGCCTGGCCTTCTCAAATTTCCACTTTTCTTCTTGAATGAAGTGGGTCAGCATGTGACTTTGGCCAGGAGTCATCTTGAAGTCAGGCAAGACAGTGTTGGGGTCCTTGTGCCAATCATCAATGTAGTCAAGGATCAACTTGGGATCCAAAAGCAGTGGCACCTCTGATCCTTTGGCGCTAGCGGCCCTGACTTGCCTATCTCTGATGATTTCTGCAAGTTCATCATCATCAGCTTCGTCTTCATCAGACGGCACTTGGAAAGTGACTTGCTTCGTTTGAGGACTTGGGCATGGACCTCGTCCAGCAGTGGCCTTTGTCTTGAGCAGTGAGGGGCCAGCTGAGGAACTTGGTGCAGCTGAGGAACTAGCTGAGACACCTGAGGCAATGGAGATGCCGGCAGTCCTTTGGCACAAAGCGAGATGCACAGGTGCTGAGGATTTGGTCGGAACAGCTGAAGGCTTTGGTGGAGGAGCTGAGGACTTTGGAGGAACAGGAGCAGCATGAGGAATTGGCCGTGAGGGCTTTGATGATTCTAGCCATGAGGGCATTGCTGAGGAAGCACTTGGCTTGCGCGCATGCTTCTTTGACATAGCCTTCTTTGGCTTGACAGCAAGGACCTCAGCAGAGGCAGCAGCAGCAGTAGAGTCTTTATTGAATTTCCTCACTGCTTCTTTGGCTTGCTTAGCCAACTTGCCTTGGCGCTTGGCCCATTCATCAAGATAGTCCTCACCTCGCTTGAGGCTGGTTGGATCAGCAATTTGGCCAGGTGCCAATGGAGCTCTCGGGCATGGAGGATTGAGTGCGAATTTCTTCATGTACTTAGGAGTGACATATCTGTACTCCCGCCATTCTCTTGCCCATCTCCTCTCTATCTTCTGAATGCGCACTTTGCGCTCATTCTTGGTTTCCTCAGTAGGTGTGCAGTACCTAGCATATATGTCATCAGGGATTTCAAACGCTGTATTTACCTCAGGCCTCTTTCCTCCCTTCTGTGGCCTTTTACCATCAGCCATTTTCTTCAGTTGAGGAATTTGAACAATTGGATTCTCTGAAGAAGTATGCAACTTTTCTTCGAGGAACGCTGCAAATGAGTTAAGTTGATGAGAACCTAGTGATTCAGCAGCTGACATGTGTACCTGTGAATAGAGTATAGTTGCGAGGAATTTGGAGAGGTCATATGCGTTCTCAGAAGGTTTTTCAAAATGAACAGGTTTGAGGAATTTGACCAGATGAGTTTTTGAAGATTTTCACTAAGCGTTCTTTGTCTTAGGTTCCAGAGTTGTATAGATCGAAGATCCACACAATTGAGGAATCTTGAAGAAAAATGATGCTTAGAGAAATGAATCAAGAACAGATGACTTGTGAGGTGTTCAGTGTGTGAAGATATGAAGAAAAACACTTTTGAAGATTTTGTAGATAATCATTCGAATCAACGAGGGCAGTAAAAGTAACTTTTATTTACCCTGGACGAAGAACACGACGAACTGGAGTGAGGAGATGTGAAGTTCGTCTGTGCAGATCTTCCATGCCCTAACTTGGCGGAGGAAGACGGCTACGGCGGCGGCGGAGTGAAGATGTCCGCGGTCGGCGCGAGTACGTCGGCGACGAGGTCGAGGCAATAAAGCTCTTCCTCACCGGTGGCAATGAAGTAGCAGCGGCGCTAGGGTTTGAGAAGCTCGAGCTGGAGAGAGAGGTTGAGCGGAGTAAAAGAAGTGAGGAAGGGAAGGAGGGGTATTTATAGCCACGGTGAAAAACTGCTCGCTCGAAGAAATTGGGCGAACATGCCCCTGACCCTTCTCATTCGCATGACATGTGTCACCCACGTAGTGAGAGGTGGAGATCGTGTTAGATCGTGGGTGAGTGGATAAGTGTATCGAGGGATGCGGAACGGTTTGAGCGGCAAGACCGAAAATTTCGATAAGATAAGTTTTAAAGATCCGTTCGCAATTTCTTCAGCTGACAAGGACACAGTGAAGATTTTGAATGATTTTCAAATAGAACGCACATGAAGAATTTGTGAACAGATTGGGTTGAGTATAACATAGAGGGGAAGGGTCCGATCACATTGACTTAGCAGAAAACCAACTTGAAGAAATAGCAATAAGTGAATGCTGTAGAGGACATAAACTC
>NC_041386.1:174357842-174411215 GCF_002162155.2 Triticum dicoccoides | reverse complement strand
TATGCAAAGTTGAAGAATATGAATAATTTGAGGAATTTCAACTTTTGGTGGTGGCGTGACCCATCGTATAAGAATGATGATTTCAGACACCGCGTACAATTATCGTAGGGTTCTGAGAATCAAATTCTTCGTTAATTTCTTCACACTAAGAGTGTTATTCTTCATTGATTGAAGAAAAACGTTTCTTCATGTGTTGCACATCTAAGTCATCAATTTTGCATAAGTGTTAGGATGAGTGTCATTTTCACAGAACATTCGAAGATTCTAGGATATTTAGCTCACACCGCAACTTGCTAAATCTCTTCTCATCCAAGGGCTTTGTGAAGATATCAGCTAGCTGTTCTTCAGTCTTCACATGCTCAATAGAAATGTCGCCCTTCAACACATGATCACGAAGAAAATGATGATGAATCTGAATGTGCTTTGTCTTCGAGTGCTGAACTTGGTTGTGAGCAATCTTGATGGCACTCTCATTGTCACAGAAGAGAGGTACATTCTTCATGTTGACGCCGTAGTCCTTGAGAGTTTGCTTCATCCATAGCAATTGGGCACAGCAAGAACCAGCGGCAATGTACTCAGCTTCAGCAGTAGATAGTGATACACAGTTCTGTTTCTTCAAGGACCAACAGACCAAAGATCGTCCGAGGAAATGACATGTACCAGATGTTGACTTGCGATCCACACGATCACCAGCATAGTCAGAGTCAGAATATCCAACAAGATCAAAAGCCGAGCCCTTGGGGTACCATAATCCAAGTGTTGGTGTGTGATCTACATATCGAAGAATATGCTTCACAGCCTTATGGTGTGATTCCTTCGGTGCAGCTTGAAATCGAGCACACATTCAAACACTAAGCATTATATCTGGCCTAGATGCACATAAGTATAATAAGGAACCTATCATGGAGCGGTATACCTTATGATCGAAGTCAATACCATTTTCATCAGTGCACAGATGGCCGTTTGTGGGCATAGGAATTTTGACGCCTTTGCAATCTTGCATGCCGAATTTCCTCAGTACATCCTTGAGGTATTTCTCCTGAGATATGAATATGCCATTGTATTGTTGACGAATTTGAAGACCTAAGAAGAATTTCAACTCTCCCGTCCTAAACATTTGATATTCTTCACTCATCATATAGCCAAACTCATCACTATAATGTTGGTCAGTACAGCCAAAGATAATATCATCAACATATACTTGGCACACAAACAATTCACCATCATAAGATTTAGTGAAAAGAGTAGGGTCGAGTGAACCGGGTATGAAGCCTTTCTTCATGAAGAGTTCCTTCAAAGTATCATACCAAGCCCAAGGGGCCTTCTTGAGGCCATAGAGGGCCTTGTTGAGTCTGAAGACTTTGTCAGGATTCTTTGGATCTTCAAAACCTGGGGGTTGAGCCACATATACTTCTTCCTCAAGCTTACCATTGAAGAATGCACTTTTCACATCCATTTAATATAGAGTGATATCATGATGGTTAGCATAAGCAAGTAATATGCGAATAGCCTCAAGTCTAGAAACAAGTGCAAAAGTTTCATCGAAATCAATTCCTTCAACCTGTGTGTAGCCTTGAGCTACAAGCCGTGCCTTATTCCTCACCACAAGGCCATTTTCATCTTGCTTGTTGCGGTAGATCCACTTTGTGCCGATGATATTGTGTTTGCGAGGATCTGGACGTTTGACCAGTTCCCAGGCATTGTTGAGCTCGAACTGATGTAATTCTTCTTGCATGGCCTGAATCCACTCATGCTCCAGAAATGCTTCATCTACCTTAGTGGGCTCTGTAATAGAGACAAAAGCATACTGCCCACAAAAGTTAGACAAATGTGAAGCTTTTGAGCGTGTGAGAGAACTTGGCGCTTTGATGTCATTGATGATCTTTTCAACTTGTACTTCTTTTGCAATGCGAGAATGAGCTGGTTGTCGTTGAAGAGTTTGATCAGCGTTTTCTTCAGCACCATTTTCTTCAGCATTTTCTTCAGGTGCATTAGCTCGACGTTCTTCATGTTCTGGAATGAATTCTTCAGCAGATTCTTAAGTAGGAATGACATCCTCAGTAACCTTGAACTTGATAGTTTCCTCAGGTGCTGGTTCATCTATCACAGTAGGTAGGTGCTCTCTTTGCGAGCCATTAGTTTCATCGAACCGCACATCTACAGTTTCAACAACTTTGTGAAGAACGTTGTTGAAGACTCTGTAGGCGTGCGAGTCCTTTCCGTAACCAAGCATAAAACCTTCATGTGCTTTCGGTGCAAATTTTGAGTTGTGATGAGGATCTCTAATCCAACATTTAGCACCGAAGACTTTGAAATAACTTACATTGGGTTTCTTATCAGTGAGGAGTTCATAGGCAGTCTTTTGAAGAATTTGTGAAGATATATTCTGTTGATGATGTGGCACGCAGTATCAATTGCCTCAGTCCAAAAACGACGAGGCGCTTTGTATTCATCAAGCATAGTGCGAGCCATCTCAGCAAGAGTCCTGTTCTTGCGCTCCACGACGCCGTTCTGCTGAGGAGTGTAAGGAGCAGATAACTCATGAGTGATACCAAGTTCATCAAGATAGTCATCGAGACCAGAATTCTTGAACTCAGTGCCATTGTCACTTCTGATGTGCTTGATCTTCACACCAAAGTTGGTTGAAGCCCTCGAGGAAAATCGTTTGAAGAATTCCTGCACTTCATGTTTGTAAGTAACAAGGTGTACCCATGTGTAACAAGAATAATCATCAACAATAACAAAGCCATATTGAGATGCTTCATTTGAGATAGCAGAATAATGATTAGGACCAAAGAGATCCATGTGAAGCAATTCAAATGGGCGAGTGGTGGTCATGATAGTCTTCGCTGGATGCTTGGCCTTGGTCATCTTCCCAGCTTCACAGGCTCCGCATAGGTGATCCTTGAGGAATTTGACATTCTCGAAGCCAAAGACATGCTTCTTCTTCGCAAGCGTGTGCAAATTCCTCATGCCTGCATGACCAAGTCGTCGATGCCAGAGCCAGCCTTCTGAAGCTTTTGCAAGTAAGCACACGGCTGATTGTGGTCCTGTAGAGAAATCAACAATATACAGGTCTCCTCTCCTAAAGCCTTCGGAGACTTTGGAATTGTCAGCTTCCATAACCACAACACAACGGTACTTGCCAAAGACAACAATTGTCAACTTCCATAACCACAACACAACGGTACTTGCCAAAGACAACAGCCATATCAAGATCGCAAAGCATTGAGACAGACATAAGGTTGTATCCTAAGGACTCAACAAGCATGACTTTGTCCATGTGTCGATCCTTCGTAATCACAACCTTACCTAGACCCAATACCTGACTTTTGCCTTTGTCCACTAAGATGATATGCTTCAGATGCGACGGAGATAATGGAGCATCCATCAATAGATTCTTGTCACCATTCATGTGGTTTGTACATCCACTATCAAGGACCCACTCAGTGGCTTTGGGTTGATCATCCTGCAGATGAATTACTGCAGCTTACAAACTCATATACTTCATCAGTGAAGAATATGACATCAATTCATCAGATCAATTTCATCAAGAAAAAGAACTGATAAAGCAATATGAGGACATGAGAAATGAAAGTTCATTTCTTCATGATTAGCCTGCGTCCTATCAAATTCTTCAGACGATTACGTGCGTCTGGAGACCTGACCCTGCAGAAGAGATTAGTTCTTTTTCTTCACCACCCACATCTAAAGGGGTGGCAAAGAGTTCATCATTCTGTGAGCTCCATACGAAAAGGATGGCATGGAAGCCAGTCCATTTCGTCTCACATAAGAGGGGTTAGAGTAAGCATAAGAGTATGTAGAGAAATTCTTCAAGGACTTATGGACATAATGATTTGAAGAATAATGCACATATCCATAATCCTTAAATCTTCCCTGCGAAATAGACGGGTTAGCACGATGATGTTCATATGAGGACTCTGCTCCATATGAGGAATTTGGTCCATATGAAGAATTTGATCTGGGGTTCCTATTCTTCACAGGTGGCGTCATGATGACATTCACCTGAAGATTATCAAGACATCTTTTGGGAACCCAGATTTTCTTCATAGGGGAGCCGTTCCTGCAGTTAGTGCCAACATATCTAGCAAATACTTCACCATTCTGATTTTTTAATAGCTTATAGTTGGAGTCAATTGACTCATCATCAGAATGAGGGGATTCACATGCAAATCCAGATAAGTTAGATGGATCAACTGGAGGTCCCTTTGCAGCAACCCATGTAGTTTTGGGGTACTGCTCAGGCTTCCAATATGTACCATCACCATTGAGTTTCCTCTCAAAGGCGATACCTCTTTCCTAGGGTTCCTGTTGAGGATATGCTTTTTAAGCACATCACAAAAAGCCTGATGCCCTTTGAGGATTTTGTACATGCATGTCGTGTACAATTCCTTCAGCCCTGCATCGTCAGTGATACTAGAAATGTCCTCAGATGAGGAATTAGTGATAGCAGAGGCATGTGAAGAATTTGAAACATTAGCAGCATTTGAACATTAAGGTGAAGAATTAGCAGATTCACGTTCAATGCACTTCAAGCATGGAGGAACAAATTCTTCCTGAGATGCGCTGATTTGTTGAGCAAGTATTGAATCGCGCTCCTTCTGAAGATCTTCATAACTCACTCTTAGCTTCTCACGGTCTTGCTTTCTTTGAAGAAATTCATAAGAAAGCTTCTCATGATCGGACAAGAGAGTGTTATGTTGATCTTGAAGGGTGTCATACTTAGTATGAAGTCTCTGAAGACTTTCAGCCAAAGCTTTTGACTGATCCATTTCCTCACCCAACATATCATCGCTCTTGTTTAGCATATAGTGAGCTTTTTCTAAAGCTCTTTGTTGTTTAGTAGCAAGGGAAGCAAGTTTGACATAGCTAGGTCCAAATTCATCACCAGATTCATCATCACTGGACTCGGATAGGTAGCATTCAGTTACCTCAGCATCTTTTGCCATAAGGCATGATGCGGAAGATGATGATTCTGGTTTGAATGTTATCATTTTGAGAGATTCCTTGAAGTCCTCAAACCAAGGATCATGAATAGGTTCGATGACCTTCATAGACCTCAGAGAGACGGTCCCAGATGAGATTCACATGATCGAGATGCATGATATTCCTGAACTGATTTTGTGACAGACTGGAGCAGATGACATCCTTCGCCGTGAGGTTGAGAAGAGTATACTTGCGAATGTCATCAGCATCCGCCATCTTGCACAGATCAGTCAGGTCAATCTCAGTGACGGTCCACAACTCGTTGTTCATCACCATGAGGCGTTTCTTCATCATGGCCTTCCACTTGGGATACTCGTGAGCGTCAAAGATGGGGCATGTCACCTTCGTCATACCTGCGGTCGACATAACTAAAACTCTAGGTGATTAAACCAAAATCACATAGAACAAGTGAGTACCTTGCTCTGATACCAATTGAAAGTGCGTTATATCGACTAGAGGGGGGGTGAATAGGCGATTTTTATGAAATTCTTCACTGAGGAATTTGCTGGTGAGGAAATTCCTTAGCGAAGAACTACTAGCAGCGGAATAAGTACTCAAAAGTAAACACAACAGAATACGAGCATAGTCATCATTATGAAATGAAGACAGGCACAGAGTACAGGAAGCGTAACCACAGGATAACACAGGATGAAGACAAAACAGACTGAAGAAATTGAACTGAGGAAATTGAGAAAGTCTTCAGTCAAAGTCTTCAAACACAGATATGAACAAACATACAACACAGTTATGAGGAAATGAAAGAGTTGAGGAAATAGAACCAGCAAGCTCGGTGAAGACAATGATTTGGTAGACCAGTTCCAACTGCTGTCTCAGTTGTACGTCTGGTTGGAGCGGCTAGTATTTAAACTCGAGGACACACAGTCCCGGACACCCAATCAAGGACACTTAGTCCAAGACACCCAGTCCTCACCGTATTCTCCTTGAACTAAGGTCACACAGACCTCGTCCAATCACTCGTGGTAAGTCTTCAGGCGACTTCTAAACCTTCACAAACTTGGTCACTCGGCGATCCACAATTCCTCTTGGATGCTCTAGACCATGACGCCTAACCGTCTGGAAGAAGCACAGTCTTCAAAGGTAACAAGCGTCGGATCCACTCAGGATCAATCTCTTCAGTGATGCTCAATCACTTGGGGTTTGTAGGTGTTTGGGTTTTGGGTTTTTGGTTTTTCCTCACTTGATGATTTTCGCTCAAAATCCTCGGAGGATGGGTTGCTCTCAAATGACAAGTGTCAGTTGCTCTCGGAGCAGCCAACCAGCTAGTGGTTGTAGGGGGCGGCTATTTATAGCCTAGGGAGTCGCCCGACATGATAAGACACAAATGCCCTTCAATGATATGACCGTTAGGTGGATAGATATTTTGGGACAGCTGGCGCATAGCACAGCAACGGTCGGAATTTTGAGTAGTAAAATCCTCAGGGCTATCATGTTCCTCACTGTGTAGGCAATCCGCACTGGCGAATTCCTAACTCCTCAGCCATGACAAATTCCTCAGAGACCAGAAGAACTTTGTCTGTCATTGAAGAAATTGACTGAACCGTATGAGATTTCCAATGGCTTCACTCGAAGGGATTGGTAGGTGTAGGATTTTGAGTTGAGCATCACATGCAAATTTTTCCTTAGTATTTCCTCGACCCCCTTTAACAGTACAGTATTTCCTATGACTCAAGAAAGAGAAAAACAAAACTATGAACACGAAAGTCTTCAAGCTTCATATTTCTCGCATGAATATCAAGTCTTCATGGACACACCAATTTCTTCACTTTCGAAGTCTTCATGAAAGTCTTCAGAAATACCAAAATCTTCAGTCGAAGATATTCATTTTTAGGGGTCGACTTTTCCTGTAAATATCAAACTCCTCATAGACTTATAGACCTGTGTACACTCACACACGCATTAGTCCCTTAACCTATAAGTCTTCAATACACCAAAATCACTAAGGGGCACTAGATGCACTTACAGCCCACAAGACATTGGACCCAACTCTATATCCAATATCTGCAATTTTCAAGTTCTTTGTGAGGTATATCTTCAAGAAGAACCGACCGTGGAACTTTTCAGAGAATACTTTTATCTGAACCGCCAGAATGAATGCACCAATGGCCTTAGTTTGGAGCTTGGTGGAATCTCAATTAGCGCCGACAGGGCACCGTCTTTCCCTTAATAGTCTTACCGAGCCATCCCAAAGATTGGAATCGGACCTGGTTCTAGTGCCAAGATACATCACCAGCCAATGAAAAACCACTGCCGGGTTATCGCGCGGAGCGTCTGGATTCCAAGTTTGTGCTCCCTGATAAGCTTACCGCTGCTGAACGCAAGAAGCTTATTCCATCTATTAAAAGGATTCAAGATTTATTGGGGAATGGCTTAACTGGAGTTGACCTGATCCTTTGCTGGGTCACATGGCGGGTCATCCCTCTAAGCCGCCGACCTAAGTTAATGTATGAGTATGGCGGAGGCCCAAATGACTCTCTGCGTTATAGCTCTGTTCAATTGACTGAAGAAGACGTTGTTGCAATGTCAACCATCCTTGTGAACGGCAAGTACGAGGACTGCAGTAAGGTTGGGTTAAACCCCTTCTGCAAACTTAACCCGGCACCAGAGGTGAAAACCCCTGACCTCTTTCTCTTTTTGTGTTTTCCTCAGTAGTTTAAATACTTGCATGACCTTTTAACCTGTTTATTTGTTTGCAGGCCAAATCTGACTTCTGGAAGGCCATGTATGATCATGAAGCTGCCAAGAAGGCTAGAGTCACTGCCATAGCCGCCAGGAGAATGGCCGGAAGCCCAAGAAGAAGAAGACTGCATCTGACTTATTCCACCTGGATGATGCTTCTGAGTCGGAGGTAGCCCTTGACTCCCTTGGCCAGTTTTTTAACTACCTTATTGACACTGACTATTGTCAGGACGACACAGGGGCCAGCCAGGCCGTGGAAGAAGAGGTAACTATTTCCTCCGACTCAGCCCCTTTGCCAAGACAGAAACTTTGACTGGAACCCGGAAAGTAAGGTTTTCGCACCCTTTGGCTTATCTGGACCCTCATTTTCTTTTCAAAAAGCAACAACATGAAAGCCGCCGTCAGGCCCGGACTAATGACGACGATGAGTCGCCTTCCAATTTACAACAAACTCCTTGAAAACGCCAGAATGAGATTTCTTTCATCTTTGTCTTTTGCTTCCATTAATGGATCTATTCCCTTGCATCACTAACTTTATTTTACCTTTGCAGGAGGTTTCTCGCTCTTCTGACGACTCGTCGCAAACTCAATTTCCGGCTTTCAAGACTGCCCCTGGGTAAGGACAATCATCTTTCTTCTGCATCTTTTAAAAACTGCATTATTGTACTAATTGTCTCATAAAATCTTTCTCAGCGGTCAAGCAAAGTCCAAGAAAGCTAAGGTGATTAAACCGGCAGAAGACCCAAAAAATCCTGCACCTGAACCGGCAACATCAGCTCCTCCCGCTCAATCTGAAGCGCCAGAAGATCCGGCTGTCCATGCTCAATTGGACCATCCTGAGCCGTCAGCCGACGAAACCATTGTCGATCCATCCACTGCCAGACCATCTAGTTCAGCTAACCCGCAAGCGTCTTCTGACCATGACATTTTGATCACTGGCAGCAGATTTGTTGCGCCGGGTAATCCGACTGTGCTGGCCAGGCATTCTGCCAAACAGGAGGCCTTGAAAGGCAGAAAGTATAGTTTGATATCTCTCACTATGCTCACCTAAATGTTAGTGACGTGCTGTCCAGCTATCTTAGTCATGTGCATTCCAGCCGTGACTCAGAAATTGAGATGGTAAAACAATTGCAACTGAAATATGAGGTATGTACTCCAATTTATATATACTCTGCCAGCCCCCAAGTCTTCAGATTATGATGAACCTGAATGATCTGTAGACTTATGATATAGGTTGATACCTTGTCTTTAGATTTTTCCTAAGTCCAACAGATTAGTATAAACTTTCACCTATAGTCCCCAAGGGCCGGCTCAATTTATCATAAATGAGCTAGTGCTTAACTTCATAACTGTCTTAAATCAGTCCAAATAAGTAGTGTGATCCGGCTCAATTTGAAACTTTTTGAATGTCATGCATTAGCCCCCAAGTGCCAAGCATTGTTACTTTGTAAAACACTTGTGACTTGAAGCACAGAAGAGTTATTTTGCATAAAAAATGCTTTGGTAGACATTAGCCCCCAAGTACCAAGTGGTATTGCGTTTGCAAAGCACTTGGGACTTCAAGCAGTATAACCTTTAGTTAAATCTTGACACACCTATGCCTGCTTGTAGACCGCCCTAACTGAATTGGGCTCTCAATTGATGGATGCAAAGACCCGACTGGCGGATCAGGAAGCAGAGTAATTCCAAACTTCAATTGAGTCTCTCTGAGACTAAAAAATTGAAGACTAGTTTGACTGAGAAGAAGAAATCCTGGGCCGATGAGAAGACCTTGCTGATACAACGTGCCGAGACAGCAGAGGCGGCTCTTGAGGAGGTTACCACGGAGCTCACCGTCTTAAAGAACCGTGTGTCTCAAATGGTCTCCGCCATCTTCGGTAAGTCATTTGTATTAATACTTATACTTTATTTTGACCAGGAATATAAGCCGCCTGCTGAGCCTTTGTTAAAAAACCCTCGCAGGTCCACGAAGTAAAAATCTGAGCCAAGACAGTGTGACAAAACTGAAGGCGGTTTATGCCTTGGTGGAGCAATTGTATACTGGCGCTCAACGAGCACTTGCTACTATCTCCCCTGCCAACCAAGGACCCAACCGTTTGAGTGATGTCCTGAATAAGTTATCGATCTTACCCGCCAGGTTTCAAGAGGTCAAAGGATCCTGTGCCAGAGCCGGACCCCTGACTGCCCTGAGCTGCTCCAAAGCCTCGGTGCCGGATTTAGACCCGGTGGACGTGGCTAAGGGTTACCCTACTATGAAGGAAGACGGGACTCCATTTAAGCAAGATGACTTTATTGCCTGTGTGAGGTGAGTTTGTCCTCAAGCTACCATTCTTGGAGAGGAGACCAACATCGACAAATATCAGCCGGGTTTTGATATGGAGAATAAGAAGATGGCCACTCCCTCTTACAAGGTGACAGATCTTATCCGCCGGTCTGCCAACACACTTTTGCCCCAGAAATTGACCCAGTCAGCCTGATTGACGATGAAGCGGAGTTCATTGCTCTGAACGGCGTTGACTGGTCCAATCCCAGCTTCCAACCAGTAGAGGGAGGTGAACCGGCGAGGGGAGAGACATAACCATCTTTTGGGCTTTCAAAGTCTTGTAATAGATTAGTTTGAAAACTGCATGTTTTGCCTATGCCATCGTGCATAAAATGTTGCATACGACTCTTTGCCAATGATGTCAATATATATATGCATCACATCCGTGATTACATCTGTAATGTTTTAACCCTGTTCCTGTAAAAAATTAAAAAGCTGTCCCGGCGGTTTAGCACCGGACGGGTCGAAACACCCGGTATATGACTTATGAAATTATCATAGTGGAAAACACAGAACCAGATGTAAGATAAACAAGGCTGAAAAAACCTTTGATTAACGAAAAAACACAGAGAAACCTGTTCATAAATCACACTCATACATGTGTTCTTTGAATCTGGACTGCCGGTTTACATGACCCGGATGATGAGGTTGATAACCCAATCTTTTGTAGAAGTCAATACTTCCATATGTCTGACGACTGTTATGCCTTGGCAACTCATTGTCAAATAACCGAGCCAGTTTAAGTTGAAACCATACTGACAGTTAAATTTGAGATGATAAAAAATAGTAAGACAAAACACTAGGCTTGAGACAACGAAATCAAAATATTTAAATAAAAAATGGAGGCTTCTAATTAGAATACGATCAGTAAACCGGACCAAAGGGGTTAAGCTAAGATATGAATACGATCATATAGCCTCCAGTGGCTTTGGCATTGCGCCGATCAAGAGGGTACCGACAAGTATGTTCTCTTTGGTTCGAATACAACCTATGTTTGAACAGGAAGCCCCAAAATGACCTTGGGAGGTTTTTAACGACCCTGATTCGAATACGATCCAAGTCGGACCCAAAAGGGGTTAAGCTATGATTCAGATATGATCAAGAAGCCCCCTAGTGAGTTTGGCTTTGAGCCGATCAAGAGGGTTACGACAGCTATGTTCTCTTTGGTTCGAATACGACCTAAGTTTGAACAGGAAGCCCCCTAGTGACCATGAAGTTTATGGCTAGATTCGAATACGATCCTGAGCCAGACCAAAAGGGTTAAGCTAGAATCGGATACGATCAGCCCCTTAATAGTCATTTAAATAATGAAAATAGTAAAGATATATGATCATTGAAGAGGAAAAGGACAGAGGTCCTACTTTATTACTTATCATAATATATACAACGTCAAAGTATGTACATGACGAGAGCCAGTGGCTCAGGTGTAGTATGGCCGAAGCTGGGCAATATTCCACGGCCGACGGGTCTCCTCCTCCGACTTACGTGAGTCTTTGTGATCTCAAACATCAATGAGGTAATATGACCCGTTGTTTAAGTCCTTACTGACCACAAAGGGCCCTTCCCAGGGTGGGGATAACTTGTGTGCGTCGGACTGATCCTGGATGAGTCGGAGCACCAAGTCGCCTTCTTGAAAGGTTCTAGTTTTAACACGACGGCTATGATAACGGCGCAGGTCTTGTTGGTAAATTGCTGATCGGGCTGCTGCCAAATCTCGTTCCTCATCTAACAAGTCAAGTGCATCATGTCGGGCTTGTTCATTATTAGCTTCAACATAAGCCGCCACGCGGTGCGAGTCATAACGGATGTCACTAGACAGGACTGCTTCTGCTCCATAAACCATGAAGAAAGGTGTATAACCTATAGACCTGTTAGGAGTGGTATTGATACCCCATAGCACCGAAGGTAACTCCTCTACCCAACAACCTGGTGTTCGTTGTAAAGGAACCATAAGCTGGGGTTTGAGACCTTTTAAAATTTCCTAATTTGCTCTCTCAGCTTGACCATTAGATTGGGGGTGAGCTACTGAAGAAACATCAAGCCGGATATGCTCACGTTGACAAAACTGCTCCATAGCACCTTGGGACAAATCAGTGCCATTGTCAGTTATAATGCTATGTGGAAAACCAAAGCGAAAAATCACCTTTTTCACGAACTGAACCGCCGTGGCTGCATCACACTTGCTCACTGGCTCTGCCTCAACCCATTTTGTGAATTTGTCAACTGCCACCAAAAGATGTGTCTTTTTATCTATGGATCTTTTGAAAGGTCCAACCATATCAAGCCCCCAAACTGCAAACGATCAAGTGATTGGAATCATCCGCAGTTCTTGAGACGGTATGTGTGCTCATCGTGCGAACTTTTGACATCCATCGCACCTACTGACCAGATCCTCTGCATTAGCATGAGCCGTTAACCAGTAAAAGCCATGACGAAAAGCTTTGGCCACTAGAGATTTTGAGCCGGCATGATGGCCACAATCTCCCTCATGGATCTCACGAAGAATCTCTTGACCTTCTTCAGGAGAGACACATCGTTGAAACGCTCCACTGACGTTGCGATGATACAACTCACCGTCAGAAATTGTCATTGACTTGGACCGCTGGGTTATCTGTCGGGCCAGGGTCTCGTCCTCTGGCAACTTGCCCCGGGTCATGTAAGCCAAGAATGGTACTGTCCGATCTGGAATGACATGAAGAGCCGCCACCAACTGTGCCTCCGGGTCAAGAATGTCCAAATCTTCCTCTATAGGCAACTTAACATACGGGTTATGTAAAACATCTAAAAAGGTGTTAGGTGGCACCAGCTTACGTTGAGATCCCAACCGGCTTAAGGCATCGGCCACTTCGTTCTTTCTGCGGTCAGTGTGTTACAGTTGATAACCCTTAAAATGCCCTGCAATAGCGTCAACCTCGCGGCGATAAGCCGCCATGAGAGGATCCTTAGAATCCCACTTGCCTGACACTTGTTGAGCCACCAGAACTGAATCGCCTAGGCACTGTACCCGGCTTAAACTCATTTCCTTAGACATTCGAAGACCATAAAGCAAGGCCTCGTACTCAGCTGCGTTGTTAGTGCAAAGAAACATCAATCGTAACACATAACGAAATTTGTCACCTCGAGGAGAAGTTAGAACAACTCCAGCCCCCAAGCCTTCCAATTGTCTGGACCCATCAAAGTGAATCGTCCAATATGTGTTGTCTGGTTTCTCCTCTGGCATCTACAACTCTGTCCAGTCATTAATGAAGTCCACTAGCGCTTGAGATTTGATTGTAGTACGTGGCACATACTTCAAACCATGAGACCCAAGCTCAATAGCCCACTTGGCGACTCGTCCTGTGGCTTCTCTATTTTGAATAATGTCTCCTAGAGGAGCAGAGCTAACCACAGTGATTGGGTGACCCTGAAAGTAATGTTTGAGCTTCCGGCTTGCCACGAACACCCCATAAACAAGCTTCTGCCAATGTGGATATCTTTGTTTAGATTCAATGAGTACCTCACTGACGTAGTAAACCGGCCGTTGGACCGGATGTTCCTTGCCAGCCTCCTTGCGCTCCACAACAATGGCCACACTAACAACACGTGAGTTAGCAGCCACATACAACAACAATGGCTCTTTCTCAACCGGAGCAGCAAGAATCGGCGGCTCAGCGAGCTGTTTCTTCAGATCCTCAAAAGCAGAGTTAGCAGCGTCACTCCAGACAAAGTCATCCGCCTTCTTCATCATTTGATGCAAAGGCACCGCCTTCTCCCTAACCATCTTATGAACCGGCTTAAGGCTGCGACGCGACCCGCCAACCGCTGAACGTCATTGATGCACGCCGGTTTAGCCAGAGCTGTAATTGCCTTAACTTTCTCCGGGTTAGCCTCAATACCTCTGTTAGACACCAAAAAACCCAAGAGTTTGCCAGCTGGGACTCCAAAAACAAACTTGGCCGGGTTAAGCATCATCTTGTAGACCCGGAGGTTATCAAAGGTCTCCTTCAGATTAGTTACCAAGGTTTCCTTCTCTCTGGATTTCACCACTATATCATCCACATAAGCATGAACATTATGCCCAATCTGATTGTGAAGGCAATTCTGCACACATCGTTGATAAGTTGCCTGGGCACTTTTAAGCCCAAAAGGCATAGACACATAGCAGAAGGCTCCAAACGGAGTGATGAAAGTTGTCTTCTCCTGGTCCTTAGTTGCCATCTTGATCTGATGATAACCCGAATAGGCATCCAAAAAACTCAAACGCTCGCAACCCGCCGTAGCATCAATGATCTGATCAATACGAGGGAGAGCAAAAGGGTCAGCCGGACAAGCCTTGTTTATATCGGTGTAAACCACACACATACGCCAGGTGTCGTTCTTTTTGAGTACAAGCACCGGGTTAGCCAACCACTCCGGGTGAAAAACTTCAACAATGAACCCGGCCCCCAAGAGCCGGGCCACCTCTTCTCCAATCGCCTTGCGCCTTTCCTCGTTAAACCGTCGAAGAAAGTGCCTGAACGGCTTAAATTTCGGATCAATATTGAGAGTGTGCTCAGCGAGTTCTCACGGGACACCTGACATGTCAAAAGGCTTCCATGCAAAGATGTCCTGGTTCTCACGGATGAACTCGATGAGCGCGCTTTCCTATTTTGGATCCAAGTTAGCACTGATAATGAACTGTTTGGATGAGTTGCCAGGCACAAAATCAACCATCTTGGTGTCATCAGCTGATTTGAATTTCAACACCGGTTCATGCTCCGTAGTTGGCTTCTTCAAAGACGTCATGTCTGCCGGGTCAACATTATCTTTATAAAACTTTAATTCCTCTGTTGCACAAACGGACTCAGCATAAGCAATATCACCTTCTTCACATTCCAGGGCTATTTTCCGGCTTCCATGCACTGTGATGGTGCCTTTATAACCTGGCATCTTGAGCTGCAGATATACATAACACGGCCAAGCCATGAACTTGGCCTAAGCCGGCCGTCCAAATAGGGCATGATATGGGCTTTTGATCTTAACCACTTCAAAAGTTAACTTCTCAGCCCTAGAATCGTATACATCCCCAAAGGCTACTTCCAGCTCAATCTTACCAACTGGGTATGCTGACTTACCAGGTACAACACCATGAAAAATAGTGTTGGATTGTTTAAGACTCTTGTCAGTCAACCCTATGCGACGAAACGTCTCATAATAGAGGATGTTGATGCTACTTCCTCTGTCCATGAGCACCCTAGTAAACTTATATCCGCCAACCTAAGGCGCCACCACCAAAGCCAAGTGACCCGGATTATCAACCTGAGGAGGGTGATCCTCCCTACTCCACACAATAGGCTGTTCTGACCATCTCAAATAACGTGGAACCACCGGCTCAACAGCGTTTACAACCCTCTTATGAAGTTTCTGGTCCCTCTTGCACAAACTAGTGGTAGATACGTGGTACTGTCCACTATTCAGCTGTTTCGGGTTACTCTGATACCCGGACTGCTGATGCTGTTGCTGCTGATTACTTTGGCCGGATTGCTGATTATAACCACCTTGGTTACCCATATGGCCCTAGCCATGAAAACCACCTCCGCCTGAGCCGGCGCCCGGGCCATGAAAACCGCCGCCAGGTCCGTGGTTACCAACGAACATGTTGGAATTTTTAAACACCTTCATGATCGTACAATCCTTCCATAGATGGGTAGCTGGCTTCTCCCAGGTGTCGTGTCTCGAACAGGGTTCATTCAGTAGTTGCTCAAGGGGTGTCTCGAACAGGGTTCATTCAGTAGTTGCTCAAGGGTGGGACCTGACCCGCCTGACCGAGGAGGTGGCCTCCCCTTGCGCCATTGGTTGTTGCCCTGTGTACTGGCGTTAGCCACAAACTCGTCAGCCTTACGTTTATTACCTCCTTGATTCGTCGAGTTATGCTGGTGACCCTTGCCATTGCCGTTCTTTTTTCCCTTCCCTGCCTTCTCGTCATCAGACGTGGGATCCTTGGTACTATCTGAATCAACATATTTGACTAGAGCCGCCATCAACTGGCCCATGTCATGACAATCACGCTTGAACCACCCCAGCTTCTGCTTCAGAGGTTCAAAATGGCAATTTTTCTCCAACATTAAGACCGCAGAGCCGGCATCCATCTTATCAGATGAATGTATTATCTCCTTGACCCGGCGCACCCAATGGGTCATGGACTCACCTTCCTCTTGCTTACAGTTAGTCAAGTCCACGATTGACATAGGTTGCTTATAGTTAGTCAAGTCCACGATTGACATAGGTTGCTTACACGTGTCCTTGAAGTTCTGAATGAACCGGGCTTTTAACTCCGCCCATGAGCCGATGGAGTTGGGTGGCAACCCTTTCAACCAAGCGCGAGCTGTTCCATCCAACATCATATTGAAATATTTAGCCATTGCTGCATCGCTGACCTCCAATAGCTCCATCACCATCTCATAACTTTCAATCCATGCCCCAGGCTGCAAATCGGCCGTGTAATTAGGCACTTTACGAGGCCCCTTAAAATCTTTTGGCAAGCGCTCATTATGTAGAGCCGGCACCAGGCAAGGGACACCTCCTGTCCTTGTGGCCACTCCTGCCTCAACAGAGGTTGCTGGATAAACCGGAAAAGCCTGATGAGCCTCCTGCTCAGCTGCCAGTTGAACCGCCCGCTCAGCCTCCTGACAGATCCTCTCCTGATCCGCCAAGTTAAAGGCTCCATCCTGCACCGGGTCATGCCTGTGCGGTTGGTTACGACATTGGGCATTGCTTGACATAGCCGCTGAGTCCATATGCCTGCTATAGCTCGGGCTCCGGCTTGGGCGAGGGGTTGAATGGATTCTGTCTCGACTATAAGAGTACGCATCCTGCTGTGCCAGGGCTGTCTGAAGAAGTTCTCTGACCCTTCGTGTTCCGATCGCCGTTGGAGAGTCGCCTTCCATTGGGGGAGCCGCCAGACGAGCCGCCGCAACAATTAAATTCTCCAAAGGGTTAGAGAAGTGACCCGGTGGTACTGGCGTGTAATGAGGCGGAGCATTATTCACACGGGCTGGTTCCATGGCCCTCGGCTGAACCGGCGCCCCCATCCCGGGTGTTGTGATCCGGTTTGCCTCCGGCGGGTTGCTGGGACCGGCCCCGGGTGTGTGGAAAAGGTTCCTAGGATCATAAGTCAGAGGCAGACGTGATTGAGTTTTCTGGTGTCTTCTCCTCATGACCTCGTTTGGCGCGTTCAAATCCACTGAGAGCCGGAAGGTCTCCGCTTGAAGCTGCCGAGCACGAGCATCCAAAACCGCCCGCTCCACAGCCATCCTGACATCTTCCGCTGCTAAATTTTCCTTGGCTTGTGCCACCTCTTCACGTAGTCGTGCCACCTCTGTGTCATGTTGAGCCTTATCCGCCGGCTCAACCACAACAGTCAACAGAGCCGCCATCATATCCATGAGGTCCATTAGTACGTGAGCCGGGGGCGCGCGGGGTCTCCTGACCCTGCTGCTGCCGACCCGGTGGTTATTGCTGCCGCAGCCGTAGAATTCTGCCCGGGTTGAGTGCCACGCATGAAGACTCCGGCTCGATTCGGTGGCTCAGAGGGGTCCGGAATACTGCTGCCATCGGAACAGCCCCCAAGCACGCCATCTTGTAGCTGATACAAAGAATATGTCTCGCCTGTGGACGATGCACCGTCCGAGCAGACGTCCATCTCACCATCGTCTATTGATCCTTCAGAAAATTCCCCACCATGGATGCAACCCACGAAGGCCCGCCGCACGGCGGGTTGAGCCCGGGCGGGTCTCGCGCGCTGAGCCGTCTCGATGAGGTTGGTGCAGATGTCCGGCTCAGGGCCTGACTCGCCGATCCGGCCGATGAAGACATGGATTCCTCCGAAGTGGACCCGGTACCCGTACTCAATCGAGCCGGCGTCGGGGCCCCAACCTTCGTCGTCAATGTAGAGATTGTCGCGACGACTGTTAGTCATCCGGCCCACAATGTATCCCTTGAGCCATTCGAAGTTTCCCTTCAAGAACTCAAATCCACCGTGCGCTGGCCCCACGGTGGGTGCCAACTGTCGTGGATTGTCACGACATATGTCCTAGCGAAAGGACTTAGTCGTAGGGCCATCGCAACTAGGAAGCTTAAAGGGGTTAATCGGGACAAAGGACACGAGAGGTTCATAGTGGTTCGGCCCCTTACGGTGAAGGTAAGGCCTAGTCCAGTTGATGTTGTATTGCTAGGTTTGGATGACCAAGGAGCGAATCCGCTAGCTTGGCTATCGATCTGTTGTCTTGTCCTAAGCCGCCACCGGGTCGTCCCCTTATATACACGGGTTGACGCCTGGCGGCCTACAGAGTCCCGCCCGGCTCATAAAACGTGTCCGGCTCGGTGACTTCTTTTATATGCCTTTCTTTACAAGTCTTTCTTTACATATGGTGGTTTACAATATTGGGCCTTAAGCCGCCTATGGGCTTAGGCTTTCTACAATTCTTAATAAACTATCACCTTGAATATTACTGGGCTTCTCTTAACAATACGCCATTAGGGTTGACCCGGCCCCTCCTGGGCGGGTCATACCTGAAAGTTATATTCCCAACACTACCCGTGTCGGGTTATAAAGACCATGTATTTCTTCAATAGGTGGTAAATTCTTGACATCTTCAGCTTTAATACCTTTTTCTTTCATAGATTTCTTTGCCTCTTGCATATCTTCAGGACTGTGATATAGAATACCCCTTTTCTTCGGAGTTGGCTTAGGAGTTGGTTCAGGAAGTGTCGAATTATTTTTATTAGTCGACATATTATTCAATAGCAATTCAGCTTGATCAACGGTTCTTTCCCTGAAAACACAACCAACACAACTATCCAGGTAGTCTCTGGAAGCATCGCTTAGTCCATTATAAAAGATATCAAGTATTTCATTTTTCTTGAGAGGATGATCAGGAAAAGCATTAAGTAATCTGGGAATCCTCCCCCAAGCTTGTGGGAGACTCTCTTCTTCAATTTGCACAAAATTATATATTTCCCTTAAAGCAGCTTGTTTCTTATGAGCGGGGAAATATTTAGCAGAGAAGTAATAAATCATATCCTGTGGACTATGCACACAACCAGGATCAAGAGAATTAAACCATGTTTTAGCATCACCCTTTAATGAGAATGGGAATAACTTAAGGATAAAGTAATAGCAAGTTTTCTCATCATGAGTAAACAGGGTGGCTATATCATTTAATTTAGTAAGATGTGCCACAACAGTTTCAGATTCATAGCCATAGAAAGGATCAGATTCAACCAAAGTAATTAACTCAGGATCGACAGAGAAATCATAATCCTTATCAGTAATAAATATAAGTGAAGTAGCAAAAGTAGGGTCATATTTCATTCTAGCATTCAAAGACTTTTCTTTAAGCTTAGCTAATAATTTCTTAAGATCAAATCTATCATTGCAAGCAAGAAAGTTTCTGGAAGTTTCTTCATCCATAACATAACCCTCGGGCACAACAGGCAATTCATATCTAGGGGGAGAATCTTCATCATCACTTTCATCAATATTATCAGTTTCAATAATTTCATTCTCTCTAAACCTAGTAAGTTGTTCATCAAGAAATTCACCTGGTGGCACAGTAGTATCAAGCATAGAAGTAGTTTCATCATAAGTATCATGCAAAGTAGAAGTGGCATCATCAATAACATGCGACCTATCAAAATCAATAGCATGTGTAGGTGTCGCAAGTTTACTCAAAACAGAAGGTGAATCAAGTGCAGAGCTAGATGGCAGTTCCTCCCCTCCCCTCCCCTCATAGTTGAGGGAAAAATCTTGGTTCTTTGATCTTTCAAGTTCTTCATAGTGATAAGCAAATATAAACCCCAAGTGACTCAAAGAATAGAGCTATGCTCACCAGCAATAGCGCCAGAAAATAGTCTTGATAACCCACAAGTATAGGGGATCGCAACAATTTTCGAGGGTAGAGTATTCAACCTAAATCTATTGATTCGACACAAGGGGAGCCAAAGAATATGCTCAAGTATTAACAGCTGAGTTGTCAATTCAACCACACCTGGAAACTTAATGTCTGCAGGAAAGTATTTAGTAGCAAAGTAATATGATAGTAGTGGTAACGATAGCAAAAGTAATATTTTTGGTTTTATAGTGATTGTAACAGTAGCAATGGAAAAGTAAATAAGCGAAGAACAATATATGAAAAGCTCGTAGGCATTGGATCGGTGATGGAGAATTATGTCGGATGTGATCAATCATGCAACAGTTATAACATAGGGTGACACGGAACTAGCTCCAGTTCATCAATGTAATGTAGGCATGTATTCCGAATATAGTCATACATGCTTATGGAAAATAACTTGCATGACATCTTTTGGCCTACCCTCCCGTGGCAGCGGGGTCCTATTGGAAACTAAGGGATATTAAGGCCTCCTTTTAATAGAGTACCTGACCAAAGCATTAACACACAGTGAATACATGAACTCCTCAAACTACGGTCATCATCGGTAAGTATCCAGATTATTGTCACTTCGGGGTTAATGAATCATAACACATAATAGGTGACTATAGACTTGCAAGATAGGATCGGGAACTCAGATATATTCATGAAAACATAATAGGTTCAGATCTGAAATCATGGCACTCGGGCCCTAGTGACAAGCATTAAGCATAGCAAAGTCATATCAACATCAATCTGAGAACATAGTGGATACTAGGGATCAAACCCTAACAAAACTAACTCCATTGCATGATAAATCTCATCCAACCCATCACCGTCCAACAAGCCTTCGATGGAATTACTCAGGCGCGGCGGTGAGCATCATGACATTGGTGATGGAGGAAGGTTGATGATGACGATGGCGACGGGTTCCCCTCTCCGGAGCCCCGAACAGACTCCAGATCAGTCCTCCTAAGAGAGTTTAGGGCTTGGCGGTGGCTTCGTATCATAAAACGCGATGAATCCTTCTCCCTGATTTTTTTCTCCCCAAAAGTGAATATATGGAGTCAAGATGGACGTCGGTGGAGTGTCAGGTGGCCCACGAGGCAGGGGGGTGCGCCCAGGAGGGTAGGTGTGCCCCCACCGTCATGGACAGGGTGTGGGCCCCCTGACGGGGATCTTTTCGCCAGTATTTTTTTATATATTCCAAAAATAATCTCCGTTGATTTTCAGGTCATTCCGAGAACTTCTATTTCTGCACAAAAATAACACCATGACAATTCTGCTGAAAACAACGTCAGTTCGGGTTAGTTCCATTCAAATCATGCAAGTTAGAGTCCAAAACAAGGGCAAAAGTGTTTGGAAAAGTAGATACGACGGAGACGTATCACCGAGCCTTGAATTAGTCAGTTGTTTCTATAATCTGATCTCCTTGCATGCTTTCGTCTTCTGGTTGAGTACCGATACTCACATCAGATCCCTTGTGGACCACCGGATCTTCTTTTGTATTTTATCCGACAATGTCCTTCATAATTGATAACCTTGTGAGCCTTTCCTTGGATACGTAATGCCTTTGGTAAGTCGTATCCTCTCCTTTTTGTCAACCATGCTCTACCTTCGAGTTTTGAGTTATTTACTCTTTAAGTTTGTGGTACCTGTTCCTGAGATGCCCCTATGGGTTGAACCTATGCCTTCCCTAATTCGTGCGAACATGAGAGTTTTTCATGAGTCACCCTCTTCTGGTGTTTGCTAGATAAAATTTCAACATTGCAACTTCATTGAAAGCGAGAAGTGAATGGAAGGTTAGGCATTGAAGAAGTGGGGGTCGACCTTGAACTTTGTGTTCATGCCCATGGACCTGATGTGGAACTTTTCATGGTAGCTTCTTGTAATAATAATAATCCCCTTGTAATAAGTTCATCTGGTATCTATGTCTGATCCTTTGCAACTGTGGTTCCGACCATGATTGTTCTTCTTTGATCCCATTTCCCGGAAAAGTTAAAGCACTTGTCTTCTACAGATCAATACGCCTGCCCAGCCTCTATTATGATCTACTTCGAGTATTACCCATGGTATCTCGAGGGTATCATTCCATTGCACTACATCTTATGAACTTTTGATGAAGTACTACTTTTCCCTGTCATTTTCACTTCATGGGTTCTGGGTTGTTTGTCAACCAAGAACACCGATAAGTGAATCAATTCCGCACTCCGATTCAATAACTCTAAGTATTTTTTGTTGCTTATGAGTTTAATAATCCTTCAATTCATTCCTAGCCTGATCGACTATATCATTCTCATGCTAAATTTTAACTATGCTACCTGGTCCTTCTTCCCGGAGCATAATTTCCGACGATGAGCTAAGCTTACGTTGATCTACCTCGCCATATCATTACGCCTCGAAGAGCAAGTTTGATTTCAATCTTTCGCTGCATCAGTCCTTTTGTTTGATGCAGTAGATGTTCGATTTCTTCTTCGTGGAGCCTCTCGACAAAATTTGTCGTGATCATCATCAACATTTTGACTCCTTCCAAGATACCAATCTAATTCATGATGATAAGTGCCATCCTCGTCCCTAGGTAATTTGAGTTACCATCGGCAACATCATTACTTTCCTCTCATCACAAACATGTTCATGTTATGGATGCAACTTGCTATCCAGCTTGTATTATGTTCTATTCTACCTTGAAGTATTACTGTCTTTTATGCCAAGGACGTGGTGAGGATTGCTCCACCTCTTAAGAATTCTTGGTATAGTGATACTTCTCACCATCACCATTCTTTCTCGTGTTGTTTCTAACTGGGATACGAGCCATTTAACGTTGATGTGTAATTTCAAAACTTCTAGCAACCCTATTGCTTGAAGTTAATGGTTGATAGCTTGATTCTTAGTCTATTGGTTATTGAATCACCATTCTAACATCGACCGGGCTACTTAGTCCGTTCTTCCAGGTGCACGTTTTGATCAATGTTTACTCCTGGATGTTTTCCTGGAACATACTTCATTATCTACTTCGATATGTCCAATATTATCCCCTTGTTCACATAATTGTGGAAATCCATCTTTTTGGAAACCTCGATGAATTGTCACCGATTCCATCAGTCACCTCCTCATCCTCTCCTTGGTTAAATGATGAACTCTTGTTTCGAAACTCGCTTCCATTATTCATTTCCCAAGAGTCTTACAATGTCATCTTGACAATTTGTGTTGCACCTTTTTCTTCTTAGGCATCCTGATTCTGAGGTATCCTGACCCCAACCAAATCTGAAACTCGGTCAGATATGATGGTTGGGATATTTTCCAAGAGTCATAATATTGGTCCTTATATGACCCGGTAAGGTGATGTCATGCCTAGCACACCTGGCCGGAGGACCTATTGTTATAGTTTCCTTTTTAGCAAGTTTAGCCATTCTTCCATGAGGAAATTGTAAGACTTATTCTATAAGTTGTTCCTGATGGATCCTTTGTGAATCCAAAGTCTGATCTTTACCCAATGACCATGTCAATGCTATCTTGAAGCCTGTCTGTGGTACTCCGGTTTTCAATAAGAACATTTGAAGCACAATGCTAAGTTTTCTTTATCATTTATCCTAACACCATTGTACGGGTAATATCATGAGATTCCTCCCCCTTACCTAAATGGTTTTCTACTTTCTATCCTATCATGGATATCATGCTCCGCTTGTCCTTGGGAAGGATATACCCCTGAAATATGTGTTTAAACACATTTTCCTTTCCATTGTTCTATTTAATCTGATGATCACATTTTCCTTTCCATTGTTTTGTTTAACCTTTCTTGTGATTTATATGATCTAAGAAGAAATAATTCGCTGCTTATGTAAACACCCTGGTGTACAACCTTGTCAGTAAGATCGTGTTACTATTGTTGATGACATTTCGGTAACCACCGACGGACGAGAACTTTGCCTATTGGTCTGCCTTGTTTCAACGAGCAGGAAAATGGTTCTCTTCATCCCTCGCCCTAGGTACCAACGTTGTTGCCAACAAAACTAACAGGCTATCCTATGACATACCTTGCTATCTTGATCGTGCAATTTTTAGCGCCTTCCTACTTTTAACCCACATGGTGGGCCCATAACCCACAGTTCCACAGGATCAAAACCTGACTCTCCTGTACACCCTCCTGTTTCCAAAGTTATTCCTCGCGCGTGGCCTCATATGTAATTCACGAGCCACCCTCCGAGATATTATCAATTCTGGTATCAGGCACAAAACTTATTCCCATTGCTCTGGACCCCTTTTACACTTTGTTTCAGGCATCGAACGATTGCCTACCCGCTTGAAACTTCTCATGGTACCTTCTTACTTTGCTCTCGATATTTTCATAAGTTTCAGTTCGAGAGTTACTTTCCTCCACCTTCCCCGGTGTTAGCTACCAGATAGTCAACCTTGTAGAGGTCCGTTCTCCCGGAATATACCCCCCCTTATCTTTTCCATAAGTACGATGGAGATCCTGAAGAAAGGGTGTCGGCTTCATCATGATGACCTCAAGCTGAGAAATGAAGATATCAACGTATTCAATCGACCTCTTCGAGAAGAGCAACCAAGACTGAGAAGATTCGTTAGAATTTCAAAACCAGACCTTTTCCCCTTACTCTACCTCTTAAATCTCAGGATGAGATTTCTTGTAGTGGAGGAGATCTGTAACACCCCGATAATCATGCTACAGTAATCTCACATTAATAGTGCCATGTCGCCATGCTTTTAAGCATAATTGCCCCTTGATTAAAAATCCAAGTCAAATTCAAATTAAGTTACAAGTCAAATTATTATTTCGTCGAGCAGTAAAACAAAAATGTTCGTTGTGTTCCATATATTCTTTAAGTAATTTTCATAAATTAATAAACATCATTTGATTATTTAAAATTCCCTTAAGGTATTTAAAGTTGGACCAGCAGCACTTAAGTGAGCCATTTAAATTCGAGACTAAATTTGAACAGCTCCATTCGGCCCCAAACTTTTTGTGCAACCCTATAATGATGTATGATATTCATATGCCAAATCTCATAATTAAACAAAAAACATTTGTTAGCAAATCAAAATAGAAAACATTAGTTAAGGCAAATACATAAAAGAGAAGAAAAAGAAAGAAGTGCTATTGTAACTTGGCCCGACCGAAGCTACAGTGCGGGCCAACCCACCTAGCAGGCCTTCTCCTTCCTCGCTATAGGATGGGGAGGCAGAGGAGGTCGTGGCACATATCCACGGTGCCATGGAGGTCGATGGCCACCACGTGCCCCTCCCCAACCCTACTTAGGTGTTCCCCCGAAACACTAGACCGACCACATCTGTCTCCCCCATCCCCTTCCGCTCGATCCCGAACTCGTGAGCTCCGCAGTGACCGAGCTCCTCGCCCACGTTGACGCGTCCACCGGCCTCCCCGACGGGTGGGAGCACCTCCTGGAGGCTCGTTGTGCCCGTGCGCGTCCGTTTCGGGCATCGGGGCAAGGAGGGAAGCTATGTAGCCGACGCCATCTTCGTCTTCTTCCTCTGGCCGCTGCATCTCGCCGTCACCACCGTCTCTTCAGCCTGTCCCCGGCCTACCCGAGAACACCTTCCGCCCCGTGGTGAGCTCCTCTCCCCATCCCCCTCATTCCATGGCTCGATCCGTCGTTGTTTGGGCCTTCCCCACGTTCGGCCGCCATGACTGGAGCTCCGCTCCGCACGCACGCTCCTGCCCGTGCCCTTCCTCGCCTAGGCCGTGTCTGGCCACGCTTGTGTGCCCCTAGCCGCGGCCGCGCATCCCCGTGCGGTTGCTGCCTTCTGCTGCTGCTCGTGCCTGCTGTTGCCGTTGCTGCCGTTGCGCCCCACGGCCACCCGTGCCTGCTGCTGACCTGCTGTCGTTGTCTGTCGCTGCTACTGCCCCGCATTTGCTCGCCACCCCGCGCGCTGTCGCTTCTCTCTGCTGCGTGCATAGCCTACCGCCGCTACCGCCAGGGCCGCGGCCTGCTTCCCCCATGCGCCGGCACTGGCCTCGCTAGCTGGAACGACCGAACGAGCGCCCTACCATGGCCTTGGGTCGCTGCACGTAGGGGCCGACCTGATTAGGTGGGATTAGCCCTGTTGCTTTGGTAGATTAGTTAGATGGCCCTATGACCAGTGGCCCCCCTGTTTAGTGTTTTCGTTTTGTTTTGTTTAGTTATGTCTTTTAGCACATGTGTCTATTACATGCGGGCCCTTGAACCCTGTTGACCAGTCAACTGTGACCGGCAACTACTGCTGACTGGACCCCTGGGTCCCAGCTGTCATACTCCTAGTCTAGCCAACTAGTGGGCACAACAGGAATTCTGCCATGTTTAAGTTTTAAAATAAAATATTAAAGTAATTTCAAAAAATTATTAAAACTTTAAAAAATAATATAAAATAATCTGTAACTTGGGTGAAAATACTTTGTACATGAAAGTTGCTGAGAAAGACGAGACGAATCCGAATATGCAGCCCATTTATCCGCCACACGTCCCTAGCATAGCGGACATGCAACTTTCCCCCTCCGGCCCGTCTGTCCGAAAATGCGAAACACCGGGAATACTTTCCTGGATGTCCCCGCCTCCTTCGCCGGTATCACCTACTACCGCGTTAGGGCACACCTATGCCGTTACTTGTCATGTCATGCATCGATATGCATATGTTTGCATTGTATTCACTGTTTCTTCCCTCTCTTCTCTTCAGTAGACCACGAGACGGACGTCGCTGTTGCCCCGATCGACAACGTTATTGATAACCCCTCCTTGCCAGAGCAACCAGGCAAGCCCCCCCCCCCTTGATCACCAGATATCGTCTATTCTTCTCTCTACTGCTTGCATTAGAGTAGTGTAGCATGTTACTGCTTTCCGTTAATCATATTGAAAATGCGTTATATCGACTAGAGGGGGGGGTGAATAGGCGATTTTTATGAAATTCTTCACTGAGGAATTTGCTGGTGAGGAAATTCCTTAGCGAAGAACTACTAGCAGCGGAATAAGTATTCAAAAGTAAACACAACAGAATACAAGCATAGTCATCATGATGAAATGAAGACAGGCACATAGTACAGGAAGCGTAATCACAGGATAACACAGGATGAAGACAAAACAGACTGAAGAAATTGAACTGAGGAAATTGAGAAAGTCTTCAGTCAAAGTCTTCAAACACAGATATGAACAAACATACATCACAGTTATGAGGAAATGAAAGAGTTGAGGAAATAGAACCAGCAAGCTCGGTGAAGACAATGATTTGGTAGACCAGTTCCAATTGCTGTCTCAGTTATACGTCTGGTTGGAGCGGCTGAGTATTTAAACTCGAGGACACACAGTCCCAGACACCCAGTCAAGGACACTTAGTCCAAGACACCCAGTCCTCACCGTATTCTCCTTGAACTAAGGTCACACAGACCTCGTCCAATCACTCGTGGTAAGTCTTCAGGCGACTTCCAAACCTTCACAAACTTGGTCACTCGGTGATCCACAATTCCTCTTGGATGCTCTAGACCATGACGCCTAACCGTCTGGAAGAAGCACAGTCTTCAAAGGTAACAAGCGTCGGATCCACTCAGGATCAATCTCTTCAGTGATGCTCAATCACTTGGGGTTTGTAGGTGTTTGGGTTTTGGGTTTTTGGTTTTTCCTCACTTGATGATTTCGCTCAAAGTTCTCGGAGGATGGGTTGCTCTCAAATGACAAGTGTCAGTTTCTCTCGGAGCAGCCAACCAGCTAGCGGTTGTAGGGGGCGGCTATTTATAGCCTATGATAAGACATAAATGCCCTTCAATGATATGACCGTTAGGTGGATAGATATTTTGGGACAGCTGGCGCATAGCACAGCAACGGTCGGAATTTTGAGTAGTAAAATCCTCAGGGCTATCATGTTCCTCACTGTGTAGGCAATCCGCACTGGCGAATTCTTAACTCCTCAGTCAGGACAAAATCCTCAGAGACCAGAAGAACTTCGTCTCTGTCACTGAAGGAATTGACTGAACTGTATGAGATTTCCAATGGCTTCACTCGAAGGGATTGATAGGTGTAGGATTTTGAGTTGAACATGAAAATTTTTCCTTAGTATTTCCTCGACCCCCTTTAACAGTACGGTGTTTCCTATGACTCAAGAAAGAGAAAAACAAAACTATGAACACGGAAGTATTCAAGCTTCATATTTCTCGCATGAATATCAAGTCTTCACGGACACACCAATTTCTTCACTTTCAAAGTCTTCATGAAAGTCTTCAGAAATACCAAAATCTTCAGTCGAAGATATTCATTTTTAGGGGTCGACTTTTCCTATAAATATCAAACTCCTCATAGACTTATAGACATGTGTACACTCACACATGCATTAGTCCCTTAACCTATAAGTCTTCAATACACCAAAATCACTAAGGGGCACTAGATGCACTTACAATCTCCCCCTTTTGGTGATTGATGGCAATATAGGTTAAGTTTTCTACGGGGATAAACATATGAAGTGTAAATACTGATATTGAGGAATTTGATTGCAAGATATAGAAGAACTCCCCCTAAAGTTGTGCATAGTGAGGAATTTGCTTTTCAAGCAATGCACACTTGAAGAGTTGAATCATGGAGATCTCCCCCTATATCTTGTAATTCATACACGCATTTAACATATAATATAAAGAATTTGAAATGCATGATAAAATATGGTGCCTGATGAAATTCAGCATGCGTGCAATAATATTTAACGAGGAATAAGCATGTAGAATAGTGCATTAAGAGTATCAGAGCACAGTGCATCAAAAGTATCAGAGCACCATCCGGTTTAAGATTACAACTTGATCCAATAAAGTTTCAGAAGAATGAGAGTTGTAACTTAGCAGATAAAAAAACGCCCATATAGTAGACCCGCTTGAAGAATAACTCATATTTCTCCCCCTTTGTCATCGAATGACCAAAAGGATCGAAAATGAGGACTAACGCCCCTGAAGATAATCATGTTGAGGAAGGAGCGCCAGCGTTGTTGGGGTCGTTGGTTGATGTAGGGCCTGCCGTAGTGTCGTTTAAATCTTCATGTTCATCAGTGTCGCGCGATGAAGAATATGAGCTGGCCACCAGAGAAGGAACCTTGACCTTCTTGAATTTCTTCGGTGGAGGTGCAGACCAGTCAAAATCTTCATTAAGACCCATGTTCTTCAGATCTTCTTCACCATACAGGTGTGACAGGATTGCCCTAGTGCGACCGAAGACTTGATGGAGGTAGTAGTGGTTTTTCTTCACTACATTGTGTGTGGCAGTCATGTTGTGAAGAAGTGAACCAAACTGACGCTTAACCCATTTGTGATTTTGATCCACCTTCTGGTGAAGACTAAGCAGAAGTTCACGGTCAGTCATCACGCGCGGAGCGGTGGCTTGAGGAGTGGACTTAGGTGCATTGGCAGAGTCATGTGTGACAGGGTCATCATTGGTGAAATAAGATGCAGCTTTGTGAAACTGACCATCCAATGGACGAATGCCTTCATCTATTACAGCTGGTGCCTTGCCCTTTTCATCAAATGAGGAATATGTCTGCTTGGCGACTTCAATTGGGGGCAAGTAGCTGAGATGATTCTGGAAATCAGCTTTGTAGTTGAGTGAAGACCTTGTCCTGAGGAATCTCATGATCCAAGGTGCATAAGGCTTCAGCTCAAACGGAGACAGTGCAACATTGGCCATAGTCCTCATGAAGAAATCGTGATAATTGACAGGAATGCCATGAATGATGTTGAATACCAGATTCTTCATGATGCCAACAATTTCCTCATCAGATGAGTCGTGGCCTTTGATAGGACTGATTGTCCTCGTAAGAATACGATAGACAGTTCTGGGCACGTACAACAATTCCTTCACGAGCAATTTGGTTCTTGGTGCTTGACCTGGCTTCAAAGGTTTCATCAGCACCTGCATGTAATGATGTGTGAGCTCAAGTTCACTGTAGGTGCAGCGAGCTTCTTCAAGGGGAGGACTGAGTGGTAGAGCATGAAGCAATTCAGAGGCTGGTGCAGTGTAGTGAGTGTTTTCAGACATCCAGTCCAGCACCCATGAATTCACATCTTCAGCATCTCCGGTGATGTGCAGCGTTGCATAGAATTGAAGAATCAGTTTTTTATTCCAATCGCAGATGTCAGAGCAAAAGTTGAGCAGCCCAGCATCGTGAAGAACACTGAGGACTGGTGCGAAGCACGGCAGAGATTCCATATCCACGTGAGGAATATGCTCATGGTAGAAAATCTTCTCCTTGTTGAACATCACTGAGGAATAGAAATTGGCTTGACTAGCAGTCCAGAAATGCCTCTTCCTAATGCGAGCAGAGTCATATGGATTGTAATCTTCGAAGAATACGTGCTCGCCGAAGAAATCATCAGCCTTGAACTTTTGCTTGTGTGAGAATGGATCCTTTGGCTTCGGCAGAGGAGTGTCTGTGAGTTGCATCACGGCCTCAGGAATCCCAATCGCAGGTTCTTCAGACTGAGGAATTTCTGGTTCAGTTGTTTGTTTAGCAGCAGTAGTTTCATCAGCGCTAGTGGCTGGAATTTCCTCATGGACAGATGCAGTGGGATGAGTTTCTTCAGAGCCCATGTGAACAGTTTGTGTGGGGGACCGAGGAATTTGCTGTAGAGGAGTGAACATTGGAGAGTTCGGATGCTGACTTTCCCAGAATTCATCACTGATTACGGGTGTGGAGCAGCCAATGTCCACATCATCATCTTCCATTTCTTCAACGCCAGCCTCTTCAGCTGTGAACTGAGGCATAGGCGAGGAGATGATAGGTGTTGAAGGGATCACATCCACTTCAATTTCTTCATCCAACGGTTCAGACGAAGCAGCAAAATGAGTTGCTTCATCAGATCCGCTGGGGATCACATATTCTTCATCAAAAGGAACAAGGTCCTTTGATGGCCTGGTTGAGATGGGAACAACATCAATCGGATGTGCAATTGAACTTGTCATAGGCTTCATTTTCTTCGGAGCTGAAGAATCTGAAGCAGCTGATGCTTTCCTTTTCTTCACTGCAGCACGCTCTGCAGCCTTGGTCTTCTTCACATCCGATGCAGATGGACGGATTGAAGTTGAAGTTGGTGCAGGAGAAGCTGAGGAATCTGGTTGATTTTCTTTAGGCACAACTGATGCAGTTGCCCTGAGTTCTTTAGTTTCTTCAGGCACACCACTAGTGGGTGCCCTGGCAATTTCTTCAGCGGCTGGAATGCAGTCATCAACCCTGGAACTCACATTATGTTCAGCAGCCTGATTGTCATCAGTGGTGCTGGCATTTTCTTCAGTAGGCTGAGCAGATGCTTCAGCCTGAGGAATTTCCTGTTGCGTCGGGCTGCAACATTGAAAGTGAAGTTATCCGCAAGTTTCACAAAACGAACCTTGGCTCCAAGCCAAGCAGCGCGATATGCTTCAAAGTTATCATCGAGTTTCTTAATCTCAGTCTGAGTAGTGACAAGTTCTTCAGTTGTCATAGAGATAACGTTTTTCTTCAGATAGCGCTCTTTCTTGTACTACGCTTTCTTGATCTGCCTGGCCTTCTCAAATTTCCACTTTTCTTCTTGAATGAAGTGGGTCAGCATGTGACTTTGGACAGTAGTCAGCTTGAAGTCAGGCAAGGCAGTGTTGGGGTCCTTGTGCCAATCATCAATGTAGTCGAGGATCAGCTTGAGATCCAAAAGCAGTGGCACCTCTGATCCTTTGGCGCTACCAACCCTGACTTGCCTGTCTCTGATGATTTCTACAAGTTCATCATTATCAGCTTCGTCTTCATCAGACGGCACTTGGAAAGCGACTTGCTTCGTTTGAGGACTTGGGCGTGGACCTCATCCAGCAGTGGCCTTTCTCTTGAGCAGTGTGGGGCCAGCTGAGGAACTTGGTGCAGCTGAGGAACTAGCTGAGACACCTGAGACAATGGAGATGTCGGCAGTCCTTTGGCACGAAGCGAGATGCACAGGTGCTGAGGATTTGGTCGGAACAGCTGAAGGCTTTGGTGAAGGAGCTGAGGACTTTGGAGGAACAGGAGCAGCATGAGGAATTGGTTGTGAGGGCTTTGATGATTCTAGCCGTGAGGGCATTACTGAGGAAGCACTTGGCTTGCGCGCAGACTTCTTTGACATAGCCTTCTTTGGCTTGACAGCAAGGACCTTAGCAGAGGCAGCAGCAGCAGCAGCAGAGTCTTCATTGAATTTCCTCACTGCTTCTTTGGCTTTGTTAGCCAACTTGCCTTGGCGCTTGGCCCATTTATCAAGATAGTCCTCACCTCGCTTGAGGCTGGTGGGATCAGCAATTTGGCCAGGTGCCAATGGAGCTCTCGGGCATGGAGGATTGAGTGCGAATTTCTTCATGTAGTTAGGAGTGACATATCTGTACTCCCGCCATTCTCTTGCCCATCTCCTCTCTATCTTCTGAATGCGCACTTTGCGCTCATTCTTGATTTCCTCAGTAGGTGTGCAGTACCTAGCATATATGTCATCAGGGATTTCAAACGTTGTATTTACCTCAGGCCTCTTTCCTCCCTTCTGTGGCCTTTTACCATCAGCCATTTTCTTCAGTTGAGGAATTTAAACAATTGAATTCTCTGAAGAAGTATGCAACTTTTCTTCGAGGAACGCTGCAAATGAGTTAAGTTGATGAGAACCTAGTGATTCAGCAGCTGACATGTGTACCTGTGAACAGAGTATAGTTGCGAGGAATTTGGAGAGGTCATATGCGTTCTCAGAAGGTTTTTCAAAATGAACAGGTTTGAGAAATTTGACCAGATGAGTCTTGAAGATTTTCACTAAGCGTTCTTTGTCTTAGGTTCTAGAGTTGTATAGATCGAAGATCCACACAATTGAGGAATCTTGAAGAAAAATGATGCTTAGAGAAACGAATTAAGAACGGATGACTTGTGAGGTGTTCAGTGTGTGAAGATATGAAGAAAAACACTTTTGAAGATTTTGTAGATAATCATTCGAATCAACGAGGGAATTAAAGTAACTTTTATTTACCCTGGACGAAGAACACGACAAACTGGAGTGAGGAGATGTGAAGTTCGTCTGTGTAGATCTTCCACGCCCTAACTTGGCGGAGGAAGACGGCTACGACGGCGGCGGAGTGAAGATGTTCGCGGTCGGCGCGAGTACGTCGGCGACGAGGTCGAGGCAGTGAAGCTCTTCCTCACCAGTGGCGATGAAGTAGCTGCGGCGCTAGGGTTTGAGAAGCTCGAGCTGGAGAGAGAGGTCGAGCAGAGTAAAAGAAGTGAGGAAGGGAAGGAGGGGTATTTATAGCCACGGTGAAAAACTGCTCGCCCGAAGAAATTGGACGAACGTGCCCCTGACCCTTCTCATTCGCATGACATGTGTCACCCATGTAGTGAGAGGTGGAGATCGTGTTAGATCGTGGGTGAGTGGATAAGTGTATCGAGGGATGCGGAACGGTTTGAGCGGCAAGTCCGAAAATTTTGATAAGATAGGTTTTAAAGTTCCGTTTGCAATTTCTTCAGCTGACAAGGACACAGTGAAGATTTTGAACGAGTTTGGAATAGAACACACATGAAGAATTTGTGAACATATTGGGTTGAGTATAGCATAGAGGGGAAGGGTCCGATCACATTCACTTAGCAGAAAACCAACTTGAAGAAATAGCAATAAGTGAATGTTGTAGAGGACATAAACTCATACATACATACATATATATATATATATATATATATATATATATATATATATATATATATATATATATATATATATATAGCCAATGAAGAAAAACGACGGAACCGGTGAATACTATGCAAAGTTGAAGAATATGAATAATTTGAGGAATTTCAACTTTTGGTGGTGGCGTGACCCACCGTATAAGAATGATGATTTAAGACACCGCGTACAATTATCGTAGGGTTCTGAGAATCAAATTCTTCGTTAATTTCTTCACACTAAGAGTGTTATTCTTCATTGATTGAAGAAAAACGTTTCTTCATGTGTTGCACATCTAAGTCATCAATTTTGCATAAGTGTTACGATGAGTGTCCTTTTCACAGAACATTCGAAGATTCTAGGATATTTAGCTCACACCGCAACTTGCTAAATCTCTTCTCATCCAATGGCTTTGTGAAGATATCGGCTAGCTGTTCTTCAGTCTTCACATGCTCAATAGAAATGTCGCCCTTCAACACATGATCACGAAGAAAATGATGACGAATCTGAATGTGCTTTGTCTTCGAGTGCTGAACTGGGTTGTGAGCAATCTTGATGGCACTCTCATTGTCACAGAAGAGAGGTACATTCTTCATGTTGACGCCGTAGTCCTTGAGAGTTTTCTTCATCCATAGAAATTGGGCACAGCAAGAACTAGCGGCAATGTACTCAGATTCAGCAGTAGATAGTGATACGCAGTTCTGTTTCTTCGAGGACCAACATACCAAAGATCGTCCGAGGAAATGACATGTACCAGATGTTGACTTGCGATCCACACGATCACCAGCATAGTAAGAGTCAGAATATCCAACAGATCAAAAGCCGAGCCCTTGGGGTACCATAATCCAAGTGTTGGTGTGTGAGCTAGATATCGAAGAATATGCTTCACAGCCTTATGGTGTGATTCCTTCGGTGCAGCTTGAAATCAGGCGCACATGCAAACACTAAGCATTATATCTGGCCTAGATGCACATAAGTATAATAAGGAACCTATCATGGAGCGGTATACCTTATGATTGAAGTCAATACCATTTTCATCAGTGCACAGATGGCCATTTGTGGGCATAGGAATTTTGACGCCTTTGCAATCTTGCATGCCGAATTTCCTCAGTACATCCTTGAGGTATTTCTCCTGAGATATGAATATGACATTGTGTTGTTGACGAATTTGAAGACCTAAGAAGAATTTCAACTCTCCCATCCTAGACATTTGATATTCTTCACTCATCATATAGGCAAATTCATCACTATAACGTTGGTTAGTATAGCCAAAGATAATATCATCAACATATACTTGGCACACAAACAATTCACCCTCATAAGATTTAGTGAAAAGAGTAGGGTCAAGTGAACCGGGTTTGAAGCCTTTCTTCATGAGGAGTTCCTTCAAAGTATCATACCAAGTCCGTGGGGCCTGCTTGAGGCCATAGAGGGCCTTGTTGAGTCTGAAGACTTTGTCAGAATTCTTTGGATCTTCAAAACCTGGGGGTTGAGCAACATATACTTCTTCCTCAAGCTTACCATTGAGGACTGCACTTTTCACATCCATTTGATATAGAGTGATATCATGATGGTTAGCATAAGCAAGTAATATGCGAATAGCCTCAAGTCTAGCAACAGGTGCAAAAGTTTCATCGAAATCAATTCCTTCAACCTGTGTGTAGCCTTGAGCTACAAGCCGTGCCTTATTCCTCACCACAAGGCCATTTTCATCTTGCTTGTTGTGGTAGATCCATTTTGTGCCGATGATATTGTGCTTGCGAGGATCTGGACGTTTGACCAGTTCCCAGGCACTGTTGAGCTCGAACTGATGTAATTTTTCTTGCATGGTCTGAATTCACTCAGGCTCCAGAAATGCTTCATCTATCTTAGTGGGCTCTATAATAGAGACAAAAGCATACTGCCCACAAAAGTTAGACAAATGTGAAGTTTTTGAGCGTGTGAGAGGACCTGGCGCTTTGATGTCATTGATGATCTTTTCAACTTGTACTTCTTTTGCAATGCGAGGATGAGCTGGTTGTCATTGAAGAGTTTGATCAGTGTTTTCTTCAGCACCATTTTCTTTAGCATTTTCTTCAGGTGCATTAGCTCGACGTTCTTCATGTTCTGGAATGAATTCTTCAGCAGATTCTTTAGTAGGAATGACATCCTCAGTAGCCTTGAACTTGATAGTTTCCTCAGGTGCTGGTTCATCTATCACAGTAGGTAGGTGCTCTCTTTGCGAGCCATTAGTTTCATCGAACCGCACATCTACAGTTTCATCAACTTTGTGAAGAACGTTGTTGAAGACTCTGTAGGTGTGCGAGTCCTTTCCGTAACCAAGCATAAAACCTTCATGCGCTTTCGGTGCAAATTTTGAGTTGTGATGAGGATCTCTAATCCAACATTTAGCACCGAAGACTTTGAAATAACTTACATTGGGTTTCTTATCAGTGAGGAGTTCATAGGCAGTTTTTTTGAAGAATTTGTGAAGATATATTCTGTTGATGATGTGGCACGCAGTATCAATTGCCTCAGTCCAGAAACGACGAGGCGTTTTGTATTCATCAAGCATAGTGCGAGCCATCTCAGCAAGAGTCCTGTTCTTGCGCTCCACGACGCCGTTCTGCTGAGGAGTGTAAGGAGCAGATAACTCATGAGTGATACCAAGTTCATCAAGATAGTCATCGAGACCAGAATTCTTGAACTCAGTGCCATTGTCACTTCTGATGTGCTTGATCTTCACACCAAAGTTGGTTGAAGCCCTCGAGGAAAATCGTTTGAAGACTTCCTGCACTTCATGTTTGTAAGTAACAAGGTGTACCCATGTGTAACGAGAATAATCATCAACAATAACGAAGCCATATTGAGATGCTTCATTTGAGATAGCAGAATAATGATTAGGACCAAAGAGATCCATGTGAAGCAATTCAAATGGGCGAGTGGTGTTCATGATAGTCTTCGCTGGATGCTTGGCCTTGGTCATCTTCCCAGCTTCACAGGCTCTGCATAGGTGATCCTTGAGGAATTTGACATTGTCGATGACAATGACATGCTTCTTCTTCGCAAGCATGTGCAAATTCCTCATGCCTGCATGACCAAGTCGTCGATGCCAGAGCCAGCCTTCTGAAGCTTTTGCAAGTAAGCACACGGCTGGTTGTGGTCTTGTAGAGAAATCAACAATATACAGGTCTCCTCTCCTAAAGCCTTCGAAGACGTTGGAATCGTCAGCTTCCATAACCACAACACAACGGTACTTGCCAAAGACAACAACCATATCAAGATCACAAAGCATTGAGACAGACATAAGGTTGTATCCTAAGGACTCAACAAGCATGACTTTGTCCATGTGTCGATCCTTTGTAATCGCAACCTTACCTAGACCCAATACCTGACTTTTGCCTTTGTCCACAAAGATGATATGCTTCAGATGCGACGGAGATAATGGAGCATCCATCAATAGATTCTTGTCACCAGTCATGTGGTTTGTACATCCACTATCAAGGACCCACTCAGTGGCTTTGGGTTGATCATCCTGCAGATGAATTAGTGCAGGTTACAAACTCATATAGTTCATCAGTGAAGAATATGGCATCAATTCATCAGATCAATTTCATCAAGTAAAAGAACTGATAAAGCAATATGAGGACGTGAGAAATGAAAGTTCATTTCTTCATGATTAGCCTGCGTCCTATCAGGCATGCTCAGGTCTTCAGCAAATTCTTCAGACGATTATGTGCGTCTGGAGACCTGACCCTGCAGAAGAGATTAGTTCTTTTTCTTCACCACCCACATCTGAAGGGGTGGCAAAGAGTTCATCATTCTGCGAGCTCCATACGAAAAGGATGGCATGGAAGCCAGTCCATTTCGTCTCACATAAGTGGGGTTAGAGTAAGCATAAGAGTATGCAGAGAAATTCTTTGAGGACTTATGGACATAATGATTTGAAGAATAATGCACATATGCATAATCCTTAGATCTTCCCTGCGAAATAGACGGGTTAGCACGATGATGTTCACATGAGGACTCTGCTCCATATGAGGAATTTGGTCCATATGAAGAATTTGATCTGGGGTTCCTATTCTTCACAGGTGGCGTCATGATGACATTCACCTGAAGATTATCAAGACATCTTTTGGGAACCCCGATATTCTTCATAGGGGAGCCATTCCTGCAGTTAGTGCCAACATATCTAGCAAATACTTCATCATTCTGATTGTTGAATAGCTTATAGTTGGAGTCAATTGACTCATCATCAGAATGAGGAGATTCACATGCAAATCTAGATAAGTTAGATGGATCAACTGGAGGTCCCTTTGCAGCAACCCTTGTAGTTTTGGGGTACTGCTCAGGCTTCCAATATGTATCATCAGCATTGAGTTTCCTCTCAAAGGCGATACCCTCTTTCCTAGGGTTCCTGTTGAGGATATGCTTTTTAAGCACATCACAAAGAGCCTGATGCCCTTTGAGGCTTTTGTACATGCCTGTCGTGTACAATTCTTTCAGCCCTGCATCATCAGTGATACTAGCAATGTCCTCAGATGAGGAATTAGTGATAGCAGAGGCATGTGAAGAATTTGAAACATTAGCAGCATTTGAACATTCAGGTGAAGAATTAACAGATTCACGTTCAATGCACTTCAAGCATGGAGGAACAAATTCTTCCTGAGATGCGCTGATTTGTTGAGCAAGTAATGAATCGCGCTCCTTCTGAAGATCTTCATAACTCACTCTTAGCTTCTCAAGGTCTTGCTTTCTTTGAAGAAATTCATAAGAAAGCTTCTCATGATCGGACAAGAGAGTGTTATGTTGATCTTGAAGGGTGTCATACTTAGTATGAAGTCTCTGAAGACTTTCAGCCAAAACTTTTGACTGATCCATTTCCTCACCCAACATATCATCGCTCTTGTTTAGCATATAGTGAGCTTTTTCTAAAGCTCTTTGTTGTTTAGTAGCAAGGGAAGCAAGTTTGACATAGCTGGGTCCAAATTCATCACCAGATTCATCATCACTAGACTCGGATAGGTAGCATTCAGTTACCTCAGCATCTTTTGCCATAAGGCATGATGCGGAAGATGATGATTCTGGTTCGAATGTCATCATTTTGAGAGATTCCTTGAAGTCCTCAAACCAAGGATCATGACAGGTTCGATGACCTTCATAGACCTCAGAGAGACGGTCCCAGATGAGCTTCGCATGATCGAGATGCATGATATTCCTGAACTGATTTTGTGACAGACTGGAGCAGATGACATCCTTCGTCGTGAGGTTGAGAAGAGTATACTTGCGAATGTCATCAGCATCCGCCATCTTGCACAGATCAGTCAGGCCAATCTCAATGACGGTCCACAACTCGCTGTTCATCGCCATGAGGCGTTTCTTCATCATGGCCTTCCACTTGGGATACTCGTGACCGTCAAAGATGGGGCATGTCACCTTCTTCATACCTACGATCGACATAACTAAAACTCGAGGTGGTTAAACCAAAATCACACAGAACAAGGGAGTAACTTGCTCTGATACCAATTGAAAGTGCGTTATATCGACTAGAGAGAGGGTGAATAGGCAATTTTTATGAAATTCTTCACTGAGGAATTTTCTGGTGAGGAAATTCCTTAGCGAAGAACTACTAGCATCGGAATAAGTACTCAAAAGTAAACACAACAAAATACAAGCATAGTCATCATGATGAAATGAAGACAGGTACAGAGTACAGGAAGCGTAATCACAAGATAACATAGGATGAAGACAAATCAGACTGAAGAAATTGAACTGAGGAAATTGAGAAAGTCTTCAGTCAAAGTCTTCAAACACAGATATGAACAAACATACAACACAGTTATGAGGAAATGAAAGAGTTGAGGAAATAGAACCAGCAAGCTCGGTGAAGACAATGATTTGGTAGACCAGTTCCAACTGCTGTCTCAGTTGTACGTCTGGTTGGAGCGGTTGAGTATTTAAACTCGAGGACACACAGTCCCAGACACCCATTCAAGGACACTTAGTCCAAGACACCCAGTCCTCACCGTATTCTCCTTGAACTAAGGTCACACAGACCTCGTCCAATCACTCATGGTAAGTCTTCAGGCGACTTCCAAACCTTCACAAACTTGGTCACTCGGTGATCCACAATTCCTCTTGGATGCTCTAGACCATGACGCCTAACCGTCTGGAAGAAGCACAGTCTTCAAAGGTAACAAGCGTTGGATCCACTCAGGATCAATCTCTTTAGTGATGCTCAATCACTTGGGGTTTGTAGGTGTTTGGGTTTGGGGTTTTTGGTTTTTCCTCACTTGATGATTTTCACTCAAAGTCCTCGGAGGATGGGTTGCTCTCAAATAATAAGTGTCAGTTTCTCTCGGAGCAGCCAACCAGCTAGTGGTTGTAGGGGGCGGCTATTTATAGCCTAGGGAGCAGCCCGACATGATAAGACATAAATGCCCTTCAACGATATGATCATTAGGTGGATAGATATTTTGAGACAGCTGGCGCATAGCACAGCAACGGTCGGAATTTAGAGTAGTAAAATCCTTAGGGCTATCATGTTCCTCACTGTGTAGGCAATCCGCACTGGCGAATTCCTAACTCCTCAGTTAGGACAAATTCCTCAGAGACCAAAAGAACTTCGTCTCTGTCACTAAAGAAATTGACTGAACTGTATGAGATTTCCAATGGCTTCACTCGAAGGGATTGGTAGGTGTAGGATTTTGAGTTGAGCATCACATGGAAATTTTTCCTTAGTATTTCCTCGACCCCCTTTAACAGTACGGTGTATCCTATGACTCAAGAAAGAGAAAAACAAAACTATGAACACGAAAGTCTTCAAGCTTCATATTTCTCGCATGAATATCAAGTCTTCACGGACACACCAATTTCTTCACTTTCAAAGTCTTCATGAAAGTCTTCAGAAATACCAAAATCTTCAGTCGAAGATATTCATTTTTAGGGGTCGACTTTTCCTGTAAATATCAAACTTCTCATAGACTTATAGACCTGTGTACACTCACACACGCATTAGTCCCTTAACCTATAAGTCTTCAATACACCAAAATCACTAAGGGGCACTAGATGCACTTACACATATTCTGTTGCATAGCCTGTCATTGTTGCTACAGATGTTGATACCTTACGTGAATCCTAAATGCTTAGTATAGGATGCTAGTTTATCATTAGTGGCCCTACATTCTTGTGCATCTGCCGTGCTATACTATCGGGCCGTGATCACTAGGGAGGTGATCACGGGTATATACTTATATACATATACATGATACATGTGATGACTAAAGTCGGGTCGGCTCGTAGAGTACCCACGAGTGATTCACGGATTGGGGGCTGAAAGGACCTTTGTCCCGACGGCCCTATGAGTGGATCTTTGTGGCGGAGCGACAGGGCGGTTGAGACCACCCAGGAGAGAGGTGGGCCTGGCCCTGGTCGGCGTTCGCGGTTACATCAATTAACACGCTTAACGAGATTTTGGTATTTGATCTGAGTCTGGCCATTGGCCTATACGCACTAACCAACTACGCGGGGACAATTATGGGCACTCGACATCATGGTATCAGCTGAAGCCTTCTTGACGTCAGCGACTGAGCGGCGCGTGTCGGGTTGGACCGCGTTACTCAACTTCCTTTGTAATGGAGGTTGCTAGGTCTGCTCATCGGCCACATATGCAACGTGTAGGTGTGCAATGGGCGATGGGCCTAGACCCCTACGCCATAGGATTTAGACTGGCGTGCTGACCTCTCTGTTGTGCCTAGGTGGGGCTGCGACGTGTTGATCTTTCGAGGCCGGGTATGACCCAGGAAAGTGTGTCTGGCCAAAGGGGATCGAGCATGTTGGGAAATGTGGTGCACCCCTGCAGGGAATTTTATCTATTCGAATAGCCGTGTCCCTCGGTAAAAGGACGGCACGGAGTTGTACCTTGACCTTATGACAACTAGAACCGAATACTTAATAAAACACACCCTTCCAAGTGCCAGATACAACCCGGTGGTCGCTCTCTCACAGGGCGACGAGGGAAGGACCGTCGGGTAGGATTATGCTATGCGACGTTACTTGGTTAACTTACCATCTACTCTCTTCTATTGCTTCAAGATGGAGGCTACCAGAAGCGTGGTCTTCGATAGGACTAGCTATCCCCCTCTTATTCGGGCATTCTGCAGTTCAGTCCACATATACTACCCCTTTCATTGATACCAATGCATATGTAGTGTAGTTCCTTGCTAGCGAGTACTTTGGATGAGTACTCACGGTTGCTTTGCTCCCCCTTTACCCCCTTTCTATACCTGGTTGTTACGACCAGATGTTGGAGCCCAGGAGCCAGACGCCATCGTCGATGACGACTCCTACTACACTGGAGGTGCCTGCTACTATGTGCAGGCCGCTGACGACGACCAGTTGTAGTTTAGGAGGATCCCAGGCAGGAGGCCTGCGCCTCTTTCGATATGTATACCAATTTGTTCTAGCCATCTTATGACAACTTGTTTACCTATGTCTGTGCTAAGATATTGTTGCTTCCGCTAACTCGTCTATGATCGAGCTCTTGTATTCGAGCCCTCGAGGCCCCTGGCTTGTAATATGATGCTTGTATGACTTATTTTATTTGTAGAGTTGTGTTGTGATATCTTCCCGTGAGTCCCTGATCTTGATCGTACACGTTTGCGTGTATGATTAGTGTACGGTCAAATCGGGGGCGTCACACCCATGGCCCAGTGCATCACTTTTTGTCTTTTCTTCTTTATCTCCTTGACAACTTCTATCCCCCATGGTTCCTTCCTCTCCATCGGATACCCTCCGCGCGCTCTCTCTTATCAAGTGTCACCCTCTGGCGAGCTAGGAGCACCATTTGCCCTTCCATCCCACTCTCTCCACCAGATGGCGTGCTGTCGCGGACGCCCTGTTGCAAGGAGTCGACGCCTACTGCGGTACGAGGGGGCGAGGGTTGTTGACCTACGACTTGCTACGGGCCACAAGGATTACGCGCGCGCGTCGGGGTGGGGGGTGGGGGACCATCTTTTCTGTTCACGGCAATGGTGCTGCATGTGGTCATGGGGAAGCGCTACTGCTGCTCCCCATTCTCGATGAGGTCCGCGGGTTGTGGGGCACACATATGCTCCGGCTCCCCACACTCGACTGCCCAAATGCCCCAAATATGTGACAGCGGGGGGCGACTATGCTTCGAGACAATATCCCATGTTGCAACCAAGGTGCTGGCAGTTCTTCAACCTTGACGAGGGTTCCAACAATGTAGGTAGGGTTTCTGCAACGTCACCGTTGTTTTGACCGCAACATCATTGGTGTGGCAACCATTATGGGTGTTTCAACAACGTGGGCTATCTTTTAGAGGAACTCCAACGGGCCAACCCAAACAGACGACACATTTGTCCGCTTTTTGTCCGTTTGGGTCGGCCACCCGCCCGGTGTCCGCCCAGTTTTGCATTTGGGTCGGCAGCGCGCCCAACACACCGACCCATTTCATGTCCGCATTCAACTTTTAAATAAAAAGGCCCGTGGCCGATCATGCCAGCGGCCATGTGTCATGCAGGCGCCGGCATACAATGCCGGCTTCAGAAAATACCACAGTTCATGCTGGCACACTCGCCAGCCGGCCAGCACACATGCCAGCACACAAAAAAGGGTGGGACTTGAGTTCGACCACGCCATCGCGGCTCCCGTGGTCATGCTGGCACACCTGTCGGCATACAAAAAGGATGGCCCTCGCCGCCATAGATCACTCGTCGTCGAACTTGAGCATGTCGGCCTGCATCTGAAGGAAATATGCCCTAGAGGCAATAATAAAGTTATTGTTTATTTCCTTATATCATGATAAATGTTTATTATTCATGCTAGAATTGTATTAACCGGAAACATAATACATGTGTGAATATATAGACAAACAGAGTGTCACTACTATGCCTCTACTTGACTAGCTCGTTGATCAAAGATGGTTATGTTTCCTAACCATAGACATGAGTTGTCATTTGATTAACGTGATCACATCATTAGGAGAATGATGTGATTGACTTGACCCATTCCGTTAGCTTAGCACTTCATCGTTTAGTTTGTTGCTATTGCTTTCTTCATGACTTATACATGTTCCTAAGACTATGAGATTATGCAACTCCCGTTTATCGGAGGAACACTTTGTGTGCTACCAAACGTCACAACATAACTGGGTGATTATAAAGGTGCTCTACAGGTGTCTCCAAAGGTACTTCTTGGGTTGGCGTATTTCGAGATTAGGATTTGTCACTCCGATTGTCGGAGAGGTATCTCTGGGCCCACTCGGTAATGCACATCACTTAAGCCTTGCAAGCATTGCAACTAATGAGTTAGTTGCGGGATGATGTATTACGGAACGAGTAAAGAGACTTGCCGGTAACGAGATTGAACTAGGTATTGAAATACCGACGATCGAATCTCGGGCAAGTAATAGACCGATGACAAAGGGAACAACGTATGTTGTTATGCGGTCTGACCGATAAAGATCTTCGTAGAATATGTGGGAGCCAATATGAGCATCCAGGTTCCGCTATTGGTTATTGACCAGAGACGTGTCTCGGTCATGTCTACATAGTTCTCGAACCCGTAGGGTCCGCACGCTTAAAGTTTCGATGATAGTTATATTATGAGTTTATGAGTTTTGATGTACCGAAGGAGTTCGGAGTCCCGGATGAGATCGGGGACATGACGAGGAGTCTCGAAATGGTTGAGACGTAAAGATCGATATATTGGACGACTATATTCAGACATCGAAAAGGTTTCGAGTGATTTGGGTATTTTTGGGGGTACCGGAGAGTTACGGGAATTCGTAATGGACCTTAATGGGCCATACGGGAAAGGAGAGAAAGGCCTCAAAGGGTGGCCGCACCCCTCCCCATGGACTGGTTCGAATTGGACTAGGGAGGGGGGCGCCCCCTTCCTTCTCCTTTTTCCTTCCCTTCTCCTACTCCAACAAGGAAAGGAGGAATCCTACTCCCGGTGGGAGTAGGACTCCCCCGTTGGCGCACCCTCCTTGGCCGGCCGCCTCTCCCCCCTTGCTCCTTTATATATGGGGGCAGGGGGGCACCTCTAGACACAACAATTGATCTCTTGATCTCTTAGCCGTGTGCGGTGCCCCCCTCCACCATAGTCCACCTCGATAATATCGTAGCGGTGCTTAGGCGAAGCCCTGCGTCGGTAGAACATCATCATCGTACCGGTGCTTAGGCGAAGCCCTGCATCGGTAGAACACTTTAGTTGAACCGAGTGTGGCTACACCCGGTCCTTGCCAAGGTTAAAATAGCACCAACTTGACAAACTATCGTTGTGGTTTTGATGCATAGGTAAGAACGGTTCTTGCTCAGCCCGTAGCAGCCACATAAAACTTGCAACAAAAAAGTAGAGGACGTCTAACTTGTTTTTGCAGGGCATGTTGTGATGTGATATGGTCAAGACGTGATGAGATATAAGTTGTTGTATGAGATGATCATGTTTTGTTGAAGTTATCTGCAATTGGCAAAAGCCTTATGGTTATCTCTCTATTGCATAAGATGCAAGCGCCAAATAATTGCTTTACTTTATCGCTATGCGATAGCAATAGTTGCAAGAGCAATTGTTGGCGAGACGACCATGTGACGACACATTGATATATATCAAGATGATGGAGATCATGGTGTCATGCCGATGACGATGGAGATCATGACGATGCTTTGGAGATGGTGATCAAAGGCACAAGATGATGATGGCCATATCATGTCACATATTATGATTGCATGTGATGTTTATCTTTTATACATCTTATTTTGCTTAGTTCGGCGGTAACTTTATAAGATAATCTCTCACTAAATTATCAAGGTATAAGTGTTCTCCCTGAGTATGCACCGTTGCAAAAGTTCTTCATGCTGAGACACCACGTGATGATCGGGTGTGATAGGCTCTACGTTCAAATAGAACGGGTGCAAAACAGTTGCACACGCGGAATACTCAGGTTAAACTTGACGAGCCTAGCATATAACAGATATGGCCTCGGAACACGGAGACCGAAAGGTCGAGCAGGAATCATATAGTAGATATGATCAACATAGTGATGTTCACCATTGAAACTATTCCATCTCACGTGATGATCAGACATGGTTTAGTTGATATGGATCACGCGATCACTTAGAAGATTAGAGGGATGTCTGTCTAAGTGGGAGTTCTTAAGTAATATGATTAACTAAACTTTAATTTATCATGAACTTAGTCCTGGTAGTATTAGCATATCTATGTTGTAGATCAATAGCTCGTGATGTTGCCCCCAGTTTATTGTGTTCCTAGAGAAAAATTATGTTGAAAAATGTTAGTAGCAATGATGCGGATTGGATCCGTGATCTGAGGATTATCCTCATTGCTGCACAGAAGAACTATGTCTTTGATGCACCACTAGGTGATAGACCTATTGTAGGAGTAGATGTGGACGTTATGAACGTTTGTCTAGCTCAATATGATGACTACTTGATAGTTTAGTGCACCATGCGTAACGGCTTAGAACCGGGACTTCAAAGAAGTTTTGAATGGCATGGACCATATGAGATGTTCCGGGAGTTGAAGTTAATATTTCAAGCAAATACCCGACTTGAGAGATATGAAGTCTCCAACAAGTTCTATAGCTAAAAAGATGGAGGAGAATAGCTCAAGCAGTGAGCATGTGCTCAGATTGTCTGGGTACTACAATCGCTTGAATCAAGTGGGATTTAATCTTCCAGATAAGATAGTGATTGACAGAATTCTCTAGTCATCATCACCAAGTCAGTAGAACTTCGTGATGAACTATGATATGCAAGGGATAACAGAAACGATTCCCAAGCTCTTCGTAATGCTGAAATCGACGAAGGTAGAAATCAAGAAAAATATCAAGTGTTGATGGTAGACAATACCACTAGTTTCTAGAAAAGGGCAAAGGGAAGAAGGGGAACTTCAAGAAGAACGGCAAGCAAGTTGCTGCTCAAGTGAAGAAGCCCAAGTCTGGTCCTAAGCCTGAGACTTAGTGCTTCTACTGCAAAGGGACTGGTCACTGGAAGCGGAACTGCCCCAAGTATTTGGCGGATAAGAAGGATGGCAAAGTGAACAAAGGTATATTTGATATACAGATTATTGATGTGTATTTTACTAGTGTTCGTAGCAACCCCTCGGTATTTGATACTGGTTCAGTTGCTAAGAGTAGTAACTCGAAACGGGAGTTGCAGAATGAACAGAGACTAGTTAAGGGTGAAGTGACGATGTGTGTTGGAAGTGGTTCCAAGATTGATATGATCATCATCGCACACTCCCTATACTTTCGGGATTAATGTTGAACCTAAATAAGTGTTATGTGGTGTTTGCGTTGAGCATGAATATGATTTGATCATGTTTATTGCAATACGATTATTCATTTAAGTAAGAGAATAAATTGTTGTTCTGTTTACATGAATAAAACCTTATATGATTACACACCCAATGAAAATGGTTCATTGGATCTCGATCATAGTGATACACATATTCATAATATTGAAACCAAAAGATGCAAAGTTAATAATGATAGTGCAACTTATTTGTGGCACTGCCATTTAGGTTATATTGGTGTAAAGCGCATGAAGAAACTCCATGCTGATGGACTTTTGGAATCACTTGATTATGAATCAGTTGATGCTTGCGAACCATGCCTCATGGGCAAGATGACTAAGACTCCATTCTCTGGAACAATGGAGCGAGCAACTGACTTATTGGAAATAATACATACTGATGTATGCGGTCCGATGAGTGTTAAGGCTCACGGGAAGTATCGTTATTTTCTAACATTCACAGATGATTTGAGCAGATATGGGTATATCTACTTGATGAAACACAAGTCTGAAACATTTGAAAAGTTCACAGAATTTCAGAGTGAAGTGGAGAGTCATCGTAACAAGAAAATAAAAGTTTCTATGATATGATCGCAGAGGTAAAATATTTGAGTTAAGAGTTTGGCCTTCAGTTAAAACAATGTGAAATAGTTTCACTACTCATGCCACATGGAATACCACAGTGTAATGGTGTTTCCGAACGTCATAACCGTACTTTATTAGATATGGTGCGATCTATGATGTCTCTTACCGATCTACCACTATCGTTTTGGGGTTATGCATTAGAGACACCTGCATTCACGTTAAATAGGGCACCATCTAAATCCGTTGAGACGACACCGTATGAACTATGGTTTGGCAAGAAACCTAAGCTGTCGTTTCTTAAAGTTTGAGGTTGCAATGCTTATGTGAAAAAGTTTCAACCTGATAAGCTCAAACCCAAATCGGAGAAGTGCGTCTTCATAGGATACCCAAAAGAAAATTTTGGGTACACCTTCTATCACAGATCCGAAGGCAAGATATTCGTTGATGAGAATGGATCCTTTATAGAGAAGGAGTTTCTCTCGAAAGAAGTGAGTGGGAGGAAAGTAGAACTTGATGAGGTAACTGTACCTGCTCCCTTATTGGAAAGTAGTTCATCATAGAAATATGTTCATGTGACTACTACACCAATTAGTGAGGAAGCTAATGATGATGATCATGTAACTTCATATCAAGTTACTACCAAACATCATAGGTAAACCATAGTGAGATCCGCACCAGAGTGGTACGGTAATCCTATTCTAGAGGTAATGTTACTAGACCATGACGAACCTGCGAACTATGAGGAAGCGATGGTGAGCCCAGATTCCGCAAAATGGCTTGAGGCCATAAAATCTGAGATGAGATCCATGTATGATAACAAAGTATGGACTTTGATTGACTTGCCCAATGATCGGCGAGCCATTGAGATTAAATGGATCTTCAAGAGGAAGACGGACGCTGATAGTAGTGTTACTATATACAAAGCTAGAATTGTCGCAAAAGGTTTTGACAAGTTCAAGGAGTTGACTATGATGAGACCTTCTCACTCGTAGCGATGCTTAAGTCTGTCCGAATCATGTTAGCAAATTGCCACATTTTATGAAATCTGGCAAATGGATGTAAAGACTGCATTCCTGAATGGATTTCTGGAAGAAGAGTTGTATATGATGCGACCTAAAGGTTTTATCGATCCAAAGGATGCTAACAAAATATGCAAGCTACAACGATCCATCTATGGACTGGTGCAAGCATCTCGGAGTTGGAATATACGCATTGATAAGTTGATCAAAGCATATAATTTTATACAGACTTGCGGTGAAGCCTGTATTTACAAGAAAGTGAGTGGGAGCACTACAACATTTCTGATAAGCATTTGTGAATGACATATTGTTGATCGGAAATAATGTAGAATTATTCTGCAAAGCATAAAGGAGTGTTTGAAAGGAGTGTTTCAAAGAAAGACCTCGGTGAAGCTGCTTATATATTGAGCATCCAGATCTATAGAGATAGATCAAGACGCTTGATAAGTTTTTTCAATAAATACATACCTTGACAAGATTTTGAAGTAGTTCAAAATGGAACAGTCAAAGAAAGAGTCTTGCTTGTGTTACAAGGTGTGAAGTTGAGTGAAGACTCAAAACCCGACCACGGCAGAAAATAGAAAGAGAATGAAAAGTCATTCCCTATGCCTCAGTCATAGATTCTATAAAGTATGCTATGCTGTGTACCAGACCTATTGTGTACCTCACCAAGAGTTTGGCAAGAGGGTACAATGGTGATCTAGGAGTAGATCACTGGACATCGGTCAAAATTATCCTTAGTGGAATAAGGATATGTTTCTTGATTATGGAAGTGACAAATGGTTCGTCGTAAAGGGTTACATTGATGCAAGTTTTTGACACTGATCCAGATGACTCTAAGTCTCAATCTGGATACATATTGAAAGTGGGAACTATTAGCTAGAGTAGCTCCTTGCAGAGCATTGTAGACATAGAAATTTGCAAAATACTTACGGATCTGAATGTGACAGACTCGTTGACTAAAATTATCTCACAAGCAAAACATGATCACACCTTAGTACTCTTTGGGTGTTAATCACATAATGATGTGAACTAGATTATTCACTCTAGTAAACCCTTTGGGTGTTGGTCACATGACGATGTGAACTATGGGTGTTAATCACATGGTGATGTGAACTATTGGTGTTAAATCACATGGCGATGTGAACTAGATTATTGACTCTAGTGCAAGTGGGAGACTGAAGGAAATATGCCCTAGAGGCAATAATAAAGTTATTGTTTATTTCCTTATATCATGATAAATGTTTATTATTCATGCTAGAATTGTATTAACCGGAAACATAATACATGTGTGAATATATAGACAAACAGAGTGTCACTAGTATGCCTCTACTTGACTAGCTCGTTGATCAAAGATGGTTATGTTTCCTAACCATAGGCATGAGTTGTCATTTGATTAACGGGATCACATCATTAGGAGAATGATGTGATTGACTTGACCCATTCCGTTAGCTTAGCACTTGATCGTTTAGTTTGTTGCTATTGCTTTCTTCATGACTTATACATGTTCATATGACTATGAGATTATGCAACTCCCGTTTATCGGAGGAACACTTTGTGTGCTACCAAACGTCACAACGTAACTAGGTGATTATAAAGGTGCTCTACAAGTGTCTCCAAAGGTACTTGTTGGGCTGGCGTATTTCGAGATTATGATTTGTCACTCCGATTGTCGGAGAGGTATCTCTGGGCCCACTCGGTAATGCACATCACTTAAGCCTTGCAAGCATTGCAACTAATGAGTTAGTTGCAGGATGATGTATTACGGAACATGTAAAGAGACTTGCCGGTAACGAGATTGAACTAGGTATTGAGATACCGACGATCGAATCTCGGGCAAGTAATATACCGATGACAAAGGGAACAACGTATGTTGTTATGTGGTCTGACCGATAAAGATTTTCGTAGAATATGTGGGAGCCAATATGAGCATCCAGGTTCCGCCATTGGTTATTGACCGGAGACGTGTCTCGGTCATGTCTACATAGTTCTCGAACCCGTAGGGTCCGCACGCTTAAAGTTTCGATGACAATTATATTATGAGTTTATGAGTTTTGATGTACCGAAGGAGTTCGGAGTCCCGGATGAGATCGGGGACATGATGAGGAGTCTCAAAATGGTCGAGACGTAAAGATCGATCTATTGAACGACTCTATTCGGACATCGGAAAGGTTCCGAGTGATTCGGGTATTTTTGGGGGTACCGGAGAGTTACGGGAATTCGTAATGGGCCTTAATGGGCCATACGGGAAAGGAGAGAAAGGCCTCAAAGGGTGGCCGCACCCCTCCCCATGGACTGGTCCGAATTGGACTAGGGAGGGGGGCGCCCCCTTCCTTCCTTCTCCTTTTTCCTTCACTTCTCCTACTCCAACAAGGAAAGGAGGAATCCTACTCCCGGTGGGAGTAGGACTCCCCCCTTGGCGCGCCCTCCTTGGCCGGCCGCCTCTCCCCCCTTGCTCCTTTATATACGGGGGCAGGGGGGCACCTCTAGACACAACAATTGATCTCTTGATCTCTTAGCCGTGTGCGGTGCCCCCTCCACCATAGTCCACCTCGATAATATCGTAGCCGTGCTTAGGCGAAGCCCTGCGTCGGTAGAACATCATCATCGTCAACACGCCATCGTGCTGATGGAACTCTCCCTCAAATCATCGAGCTGAACATGTGCTGAACTCGGAGGTGCCGTGCGTTCGGTACTTGATCGGTCGGATCGTGAAGACGTACGACTACATCAACCGCGTTGTGCTAACGCTTCCGCTTTCGGTCTACGAGGGTATGTGGACACACTCTCCCCTCCTGTTGCTATGCATCACCATGATCTTGTGCATGCGTAGGATTTTTTTTGAAATTACTACGTTCCCCAACAGCATCTTCTGGAACCACGGCCTCTTCCTTGGCGACACGGTGTTGAGATCCACCTTCATGATCTCCACCCCGGTCATCATGCTCGCAAGAGCCACTTCTTTCGCCTTTGTCTTGGCGTTGGCGGCCTCAATCTCTAGCATCTTGGCTTGCTTCTTCGCCTCGAGCTCGAACATCTTGGCTTGCTTCTTGGCGTCAAGATCAAGCCTCCTCCTTTGGATCTCCATGAAAGCATCCATTTGCTCCGCCTTGAAATGCAGGCGCTCCTCCTCCCTTGAGTCCTTATTCATCAGGTCGTCCACGCTTGCGATCAAGGCGTTGGTGGCCGCATCTCGCTTGTCCTCCTTCTTGGAGTTGGTCTCCCCCCTCAGTCATGTCGGCTCGCCCTCCCCAACATCCTCCACGGCTTTCTTCCCCCCACATGCCTTGAGTGCGGCATATTATGCCTTGAACTTCTCTTCATCCTTGATGACCCAATAGCAATGGGAGAGGTTGAAGCACTTGCCATTGTGTTGAACCTTGAATGCCTCCAAAGCTTGAAATTCCTACAAAAAGTTTCCATGCAAGCATATGGGCAAGTGATAGCAAATGAAGACGTAAAAGGATGATCTTGATGACACAAAAGAGGGCGGCTTGCTTGCTATCATACCATGTCTTGCATGGCGATGCCGCTCACAGGGCTGGCCTTGACGCTCTCAAGGGTGGCGCAAAACTTGTTGCACTCTTGTTGGATCACCCGCGTGTTCTCACAAATTGGTAAGGTGAAAACTTCTTGCGCTCATGAAACTCTCGGTGCACACGAGTCCAAAAGGTCGAATGCTTTTGCTCGGCACCCGTCTTTGGGTCTTGTCCAATGTCTCGCCAACACTCGCAAAGAAGCTTGTCCTCAGCAGCTGTGTACGCCTTCGTGCGCTTGCTCTTGCGGTTCGGCTTAGGACCGACGGCTTGGTTGGCGAGCTCGTCCTCGAACAAAGGCTCCACTTCGATGTCGCACTCGTCCTCTTCCTCTAGCCCATAGTCCTCCGGGAACTCATGGTCGAGGGGGAAGCCGTCCAGGTCGATGTCGACCTGATCATGCATGAAGGCCGCCTGATCGGGATCATAGCCAGCGGCCGGCGTGAACGCCCCGCGGCTGTCCTGGTTTTGTGTCTCGTCGAGATCGTAGCCAGTGGCCGGCGCACCACCCTCGCAGAGCTGGCTAGGGTTTACCCCTAGCATGTAGAGCGCCTCCCTCGTTGCCGTCGCAACGCGGGCATGGTGAACTCTTGTTGCGCGGCGGCTGATGAAGCTATGTACCTAGGGTAGGGTCATGGATCTGTCCAGCATACCCTCCACAAGGACATCTCTACAAAGAATCAGAAGCAGTCGAAGAGAAAACATCATCCACTCGACCATGAAGATGTGCCTACTCGACTGCCTTGAAGACACTCGACCACCTTGAAGACACTCGACCACCTTGAAGATGAGAAGCCCTCCACCCTGCAACGGTCGTGACTTAAACCATAGCTTTATGGGCATTTATAACACTTTATTGTAGACGTTACTAGTAATGCCTCACCTTTATGAACATTGAACCCTGTGTAACGGAGGGGAGCTGGGGTCCTGACGCACTCTATATAAGCCACCCCCTCCTCTGGGACAAGGGTTCGCACTTTTGTAAACTCACACACACACATATAATCCAGTCGACCGCCTCAGGGCACCGAGACGTAAGGCTGTTACTTCCTCCGAGAAGGGCATGAACTCATAAAACTCGTGTGTACAACTACTCCATAGCTAGGATCTTGCCTCCTCATACCTACCCCCCATTCTACTGCCAGTCTTAGATCCACGATAGTTGGCGCCCACCATGGGGCAGGTGTCTTAGCGACTTGTTGAATAAGTTGCGATTTTTCCGATCCCCTTCATCATGGTTCCAGGCGGAGGTTTGATTGAGGACCGTGAGATTCGTCTCGGCGCGCTCGTGTTTGTCGCTGATGACTCCGCTTGGCTTCAAGAGGCTCCACTCGATGCCGACG
>NC_041386.1:174351033-174357476 GCF_002162155.2 Triticum dicoccoides | reverse complement strand
TCCCTGCGGCTCGCCGGAGCAAATGCTCCGGTCGGTCGAGGCTTCAGTGGTGGGTGAGGCATGTGGTGGCCCTCCAGTCGGCCACCCCTCAAACTCTCTACGGCCTGTTTAATCTGTCGACTGGCTCCGTAGAGACCGCATCCGAGTGCGACAGCAGCGACCCAACGGCTGAAGTCCTGATGGTCAATGGACCACGCAGCCCTCCTGGCTTCAACCGTGAAGACAGAGGTGACGGGAACGGCGATCCGTCGCGTGTTCACGAGGAGTACCGCCCCGAACCCCTCTCCTCGCAGCAGAGGGAGGAACTTCGCCGCTAGAACATGGATGCTTGCATACTCGTATAGTTGGAGAAACCCCTGAGGCCCAGGCCTTGGAGCAGGCGCGCTTGGCCAACCTGGCTGAGCGCACTCGACTGGAGAACCTCCAGCACGCACTCGACAATCGCGCTCGACAGCGCGCTCCCGAATCCAGTCGACGCCAGCTTTTTCCTCCTCCGACTCAGGTATACCGAACCCCGATCCAGAATCTAGCTGCTGCTGCCCGGATAGCGGAGTCGATCCAACCCTCCCAGTCAGAAGCTGGTCGAGGTTTGGTGCAGATCCGAGCCTTGCTCCGGGCGGCGGGAGAGCAGAATACAATTGTATCTTAGTCACGGGATAGGATCCACAACTGATCCGTGATGGCAGACATAGTTCAGTCGGCCCATAGCCCAAGATCGCCTCCGAGGCGTGAGGGGCGTGGGGATCGACGAGATCAGTACAGAAACCGAGACCAGTATGATCACCGAGTCGATCGTGATGATCGCCGTCGAGTGCCCACACCTCCCCCGAGGAGCGGGTCGTACGTGCCTCGGCAGCATGAAGACAGACGCCCTCACAATGTTGGGCGAGGTATTCCAATTGACCCCAGGGAGCTAGGCTTTGATGCGAGATCTATTCTCGTGTAGGGCTTGGTCGACAGAAACGGAGCTCACCGAGAGGGCCATGATGGAGGTCCACAAACCAGCAACAGGGTGCATGTCTCTGGTCCAGAGTGCTTCAGGAGAGCTATCAGAGCTGCGGTGATTCCCCCCAACCTTAGGTTGGCGTCTGGAGTTAGTAAGTTCACCGGAGAGTCCAAGCCTGACACTTGGCTTGAAGACTACCGAGTGGCTGTCCAGATTGGTGGCGGCAATGATGAAGTGGCCATGAAACACCTTCCTCTGATGTTGGAGGGCTCAGCTAGAGCGTGGCTGAATCAGCTAGCGCCTGGCAACATCTATACTTGGGAAGATCTCGCCCGAGTGTTTGTTAGAACATTCGAGGGCACTTGCAAATGACCGGCAGGTTTGACAGAGTTACAGTGTTGTGTTCAGAAGCCGAATGAAACTTTGAGGGATTATATCCACAGATGGATCACCTTACACCACGGTAGAAGATGTGTCAGATCATCAGGCAATATGTGCCTTTAAGGAAGGTGTCAGGTATAGGGAGTTGAATATGAAATTTGGCCGAACAGGAAATATGACTCTGGCTCGGATGATGGAAATTGCCACCAAGTATGCCAATGGTGAAGAAGAAGAGCGACTCCGGAGCGGCAAGCACAAAGCAGTCGCCCACAAAGCCGGAGGAGGAAACTCCAGTCGGAAACAGAAGCGCAAGGCCGAGCCAGCTGCTCCGGGTGAAGCCTTGGCTGTGGTTCAAGGAAAGTTCAAGGGGAAGCCCAAAGGGCCATGGAATCCCAAGAAAGTAAAAGATCAAGATGGGAATGACGTGTTGGATTTGCCGTGCCATATCCACACCAAAAAAGATGAAGAAGGCAACTTCATTTACCCGAAGCACACCACTCGGCAGTGTCGTCTCCTAATCCAGCAGTTCCGAGAGAAACAACCCAAGGAGAAGGAGAAAGAAGCAGACAAGGCTGAGGATGAGGGTGAGGATGATGATGGTTATCCCCACGTGAATTCCACTCTGATGATTTTTGCTGATGTTGAGAGCAAAAGTTGATTGAAAGTTATCAACAGGGAAGTGAACATGGTCACTCCAGCGACACCCAGTTACTTGAAGTGGTCACAGACTGCCATTACATTCGACCAGTCTGATCATCCAGCGCAAATCGCCACCCCTGGGAGGCAAGCACTGGTGGTCGACCCGGTGGTCGAAGGCACTCGACTGACAATGGTCCTGATGGACGGTGGCAGTGGTCTGAACATACTGTATGCAGAGATGTTGAAAGGAATGGGCATTCCGATGTCCAGACTCAGTGAAAGCCATATGAGTTTCCATGGGGTCATTCCAGGCAAGAAGGCTGCATCCCTCGGTCAGATTGCACTCGACGTGGTTTTCGGTGATTCCAAAAATTACCGCAAAGAAAAGTTGACGTTTGAAGTTGTGGGTTTCCATAGTGCTTATCATGCAATTCTAGGCAGGCCAGCTTATGCACGATTTATGGCTCGACCATGTTACGCGTACCTCAAACTGAAAATGCCTGGTCCCAGAGGAGTGATCACTATCTCTGGTAATCGGAAGAAGGCGGAAGAGTGCTTCCAGAAGGGCTCAAAGATCGCCGATGCCCAGATGGCAGTGGTAGAATTGCGAGAATACCAGAAAAATGCAGATCCGAGTGACTTGCTGCGAGCCAAGAAGCCAGCCACCGATTCAGCATTCCAGTCGTCTGGTGAAACGAAGTCGATTCACATTCACCCGACAGATCCCAATGCTGCTCCGACTCACATTTCAACTTCACTCGACTCCAAATAGGAAGAAGCGCTCATCCAGTTCCTCCGTGAGAACTGGGACATCTTTGAAGTGCCGGGTGTTCCCAGGGGACATGCTGACATGCCGGGTGTTCCCAGGGGACTGGCTGAGCATCGTTTGAGAGTCGACCCAAAGGTGAAACCAGTTAAAGAGCATCTTCGACGGTCCGCCGTCCAGAAAAGAAAGGCAATCGGTGAAGAGGTGGCTCGGCTTTTGGCAGCTGAGTTTATCCGAGAGATTTATCACTCCGAGTGGTTAGCCAATGTTGTCATGGTCCCAAAGAAAGACGACTCACTTCATATGTGTATTCATTTCAAGCATATCAATCGGGCCTGCCCGAAAGATCACTTCCCTCTCCCTTGCATCGATCAGATAGTCGACTCGACTGCAGGGTGCGAGCGTTTGTCCTTTTTGGACGCCTATTCCGGGTACCACCAGATCCGTGTATACGGACCCGAGGAAATAAAGACAGCTTTTATCACCCCGTTTGGGTGCTTTTGTTATGTCACAATGCCATTCAGTTTGAAGAACGCTGGAGCCACATTCATGAGGATGATTCAGAAGTGCCTGCTCACTTAGACCAGTCGAAATGTGGAAGCATACATGGATGACATTGTAGTCAAGTCACGTAAAGGTTCCGACCTACTGACTGACCTTGCTGAAACCTTTGCCAACCTCAGAAGGTATGATATCAAGCTCAATCCATCAAAGTGCGTGTTCGGAGTTCCAGGCGGAAAGTTACTCGGTTTTCTTGTTTCCGAACGAGGGATCGATGCTAACCCAGAGAAAGTAGGCGCTATACTCCGAATGAAGCGCCCTGTGTGTGTGCATGATGTCCAAAAGCTTACTTGTTGCTTGGCCGCCCTAAGTCGATTCATTTCTCGCCTCGGTGAAAAGGCATTGCCTCTTTACCGACTGATGAAGAAATCAGACAAGTTCGAGTGGACCCCAGAAGCTGATGCGGCATTTGCAGAGCTAAAAGCCCTGCTTTCCACCCAACCGGTGCTTGCTGCTCCAATCAGCAAAGAGCCTCTATTGCTTTATATAGCAGCCACTGGACAAGTCGTCAGTACAATACTTACGGTCGAGCGGGAAGAAGAAGGAAAATCTTATAAGGTTCAATGCCCAGTTTATTATATTTCTGAAGTCCTGACCCCGTCAAAGCAGAGATATCCTCATTATCAGAAGCTCGTCTATGGGATTTATATGACCACGAAGAAGGTTGCACACTATTTCTCAGATCACTCTGTTACAGTCGTCAGCGACGCTCCATTGTTAGAGATTTTGCACAACAGAGATGCAACTGGTCGAGTGGCCAAATGGGCGATTGAACTCCTTCCCTTAGATACCAAGTTTGAGGCAAAGAAAGCTATCAAGTCCCAAGCAATAGCAGATTTCCTCGCCGAGTGGATCGAACAGCAACTTCTGACTCAAGTTCACTCTGAGCACTGGACCATGTTCTTTGACGGATCCAAGATGTTGAACGGTTCTGGTGCTGGAGTAGTTCTGGTATCCCCCGAGGAGACAAGCTCAAATATGTCCTCCAGATTCACTTTGATTCCTCCAATAAATGAAGCAGAATATGAAGCACTCCTATATGGGTTGCGCATGGCCATTTCACTCGGCGTCCGTCGCCTCATGGTCTATGGCGACTCAGATTTGGTAGTTAATCAAGTGATGAAGGAGTGGGATGTTAGAAGCCCAACCATGACTGGTTACTGCAACGCGGTGAGAAAGCTTGAGAAGAAGTTTGAGGGGTTAGAACTCCACTACATACCCCGACTGAAAAATCAAGCAGCCGACGATTTGGCAAAGATAGGTTCCAAGAGAGAAGCCATTCCCAGCAATGTATTTTTGGAGCATAGCCACTCGCCGACAGTTCAGGAAGATCCTTTTACTAAAGAGCCCCCGCAACCTAAGAGCGCCACAGATCCGACTGAAGTCGAGGTCCCAGCCGTGGTCGACCTGATCATGGAGGTTCTGGCCATTACTCCCGACTAGACGGTGCCCTACATTGCGTACATCCTCAGGAAAGATCTCCCGGAGGATGAAGAAGAGGCTCGACAGATCGTCCGTCGATCCAAAGCCTTTACTATGATAAGAGGGCAGCTGTCCAGGGAAAGTGTGACTGGAGTCGGTCAGAAATGCATAACACCAGAAGAAGGTTGAATGATCCTCAATGACATCCACTTGGGGACCTGTGGTCCTCATGCGTCCTCTCGGGCCATCGTGGCTAAAGCATACCGAGCTGGATTCTATTGGCCACGAGCAAATAAAATGGAGAAAGATATAGTCGACATATGTGAAGGCTGCCAGTTTTACTCTGACATGTCTCACAAACTGGCGTCAGGCCTGAAGACCATCCCCCTCATCTGGGGCTTTGCTGTTTGGGGTCTGGATATGGTTGGACCACTGAGAACTGGCAGGAGCGGCTTCACTCATGTGCTCGTTGCAGTCGACAAGTTTACCAAATGGATCGAAGCTAAACCTATCAAGAACCTTGATGCAAGCACCGCCGTCAGTTTTGTCAGAGAATTGACATTCAGATATGGAGTCCCACACAACATCATCACGGACAACGGGTCAAACTTCGATTCTGACGAGTTCAGAGCTTTTTGCGCCTCTCAGGGCACTCGAGTCGACTATGCTTCGGTCGCTCACCCGCAGTCGAACGGACAAGCAGAAAGAGCCAATGGCCTAATTCTCAAAGGACTGAAACCCTGACTGATGCGTGATCTCAAACACGCAGCAGGCGCTTGGGTTGATGAACTTCCGTCAGTTCTGTGGGCTTGAGGACAACCCCTAATCGGTCGACCGGATGAACCCCTTTCTTCTTGGTTTACGGGGCCGAATTTGTTCTGCCAAGTGACCTGCTCCACAATGCACCCCGAGTCGAGCTCTTCTCCGAAGAGGAAGCACAACAGGCCCGGCAAGATTCAGTCGATCTCTTGGAAGAGGAAAGAGAGATGGCCTTGATCTGGTCGACCATCTATCAGCAAGACTTGCGTCGATTCCACGCCAGAAATGTGAGGGGTCAAGCCTTTCAAGAAGGAGACCTAGTTCTTCGAGTGGATCAACAGAAACCACACAAGCTTGCCCCGACTTGGGAGGGCCCCTTCATCATCACCAAAGTTCTCCACAACAGAGCATACCATCTTTATAGTATTGAGCATCAAAAAGACGAGCCACCGGCTTGGAACGCGGAGCTGCTCTGCCCCTTTTATACTTAAGCACTCGTTCGAATAAAATGTAATAAGAAACACCTTTGTAATATGTTTATCAAAGACAAGAGCTTATGGTCCTATCATTCGATTGTTGTGTTCTTATTTACTTCTGAAATCCCCCGGTGGGTGGCTTAGTCGCAAATCCGTTTCGCCTAAGTTCGAAAGAAAATCCTACCGAGCGGAGAGCAACCCTCTCACTCGGGGGCTTAGCTGCAGTCCAGCACTCGCCTAAGTTCTCCCACTAGGAGACTTAGCTGCAGTCTAGTACTCGCCTAAGTTTGAAAAAATCCTACCGAGTGGAGAGCAACCCTCCCACTCGGGGGCTTAGCTGCAGTCCAGCACTCGCCTAAGTTCTCCCACTAGGATACTTAGCTGCAGTCCAGTACTCGCCTAAGTTTGAAAAAATCCTACCGAGTGGAGAGCAACCCTCCCACTCAGGGGCTTAGCTGCACTCCAGCACTCGCCTAAGTTCTCCCACTAGGAG
>NC_041386.1:174318711-174350666 GCF_002162155.2 Triticum dicoccoides | reverse complement strand
AGGATACTTAGCTACAATCCAGTACTCGCCTAAGTTTGAAAAAAATCATACCGAGTGGAGAGCAACCCTCCCACTCAGGGGCTTAGCTGCAGTCCAGCACTCACCTAGGTTCTCCCACTAGGAGACTTACCTGCAGTCTAGTACTCGCCTAAGTTTGAAAAAAATCATACCGAGTGGAGAGCAACCCTCCCACTCAGGGGCTTAGCTGCAGTCCAGCACTCGCCTAAGTTCTCTCACTAGGAGACTTAGTTGCAGTCCAGTACTCGCCTAAGTTTGAAACATATCCCTATCCGCAAGGATGACGAGGTGCAGGTCGACTGCAACCTTCTTCTTCTGAGCTGCGGCACAAATACAACATCCGCTCCATCCCCATCCGCAAGGATGACGAGGTGCAGGTCGACTGCAACCTTCTCCTTCGGAGCTATGACGCAAATACAATGTCCGCTCCATCCCCATCCGCAAGGATGATGAGGTGCAGGTCGACTTCAACCTTCTCCTTCGGAGCTACAACACGAATACAACGTCCGCTCCATCCCTATCCACGAGGACGATGAAGTGCGGATCGACTGGAGCTTCCCCCTCATAGTTGCGTCTCCGGCACAGACTATTCCAAGCAGTGAGCAAAGTCCATTAGAAGGCAAACTCAAGCACATTCGGAGATAAACCAAATTCAGATAAATCCTAAAAGTTCCAAGAAGCAAATCAAAAGTGCTCGGGCATCAAGCCTGAAGGAGTTCAACAGTTACAGCAATCACTCGGCATTCCGAGGCAAATTTAAAGCAGATTCAAGTTTCATAAGTTTGTTCACTCGGCCGGAGGAGGGCTGGCAGGCGCCACAAATGAGTCCAGGTCGATCCCATCAGCGATCCGAGTGGCGGCAGCAATGAAAGTCTCCATGAAGGACTGGAAGTCATGCTTTTTGGTGTTAGCAACTTTGATCACAGCCAGCTTGTCTTCACGAGCCTCCTTGCAATGGACTCGCACCAAGGACAGCGCCACATCGGCACCACACCGGGCGGAGGATTTCTTCCATTCTTGCACTCGGTCAGGAATCTCGTTCAGTAGAGTCATCAAGGATTCCAAGTCGTTCTGAAGCGTAGCCCCCGGCCAAAGCGATGAGTCGATTCGGGAGACTACCTCCTTCAGGTGCGCGAGGTAGCTTATGGCGCTGGCGATACGAGACTCCAGTCGGAGCACGTTCAATGCAGTTTCGTCACAGACTGGAGAAGCGATAGGGTCCAGACCCGTCTCGACCCTTCCAGTTTCCTCGTCGAAGTCTTGATAGAATTCTGCAACAAAAAATAGTCAATCGACCAAGCAAGATCCGATCGCAAGCATCAACATAGTCGGATTAAAAGAAATAGCTTCCATCGTGAGATAAAGCTTCTTGGCAAGAGTCCTCAGATAAGCTTCCGTGTCATTCCTCTTGCGGATCGCAGACTCCAGCTTTTCATTCAGGGCGACCTTGTCCTTCTTCAGACTGGTCACTTCGCGGTTAGCTTCATTAAGGCAAGATTTCAGTTTGGTCACCTCTTCTTCCAGCGTCCCGATTGAAGCAAGCTTCTGGTCTGCGAGAGCAGTTTTATCTTGAGCTGCTTTTTTGCGCGGCGGCGAGGTCCGAGTCCTTCTTCTCCAGAGCCAACTTCATTTTCTCTGCAAAAGAAGCAATCGAATCAGAGAAGAGATCAAAGAAATGTATTGAAAGTCAATCGACAGTCAGTTACCTTCCATACCAGCGGCTTCGTCTTGAGCTTTCTTCAGATTCAGCTGGGCTAATTCCAAGTCAAGGTTGAGTTGCCTCTGCTTCTCCTCAAGTTCAGCAAACTTAGAAATAAGAGTGCAAGACTTCTGTAGAAGGAAAAAGACGGATCAGTTGATAAGATCAAAGGTTGATTACTTCCGAGTGAATAAAGCCTAAAGAAGTTCGCTTAGACCTCAGCCGATTGCACACAATCGACTGCAGTCTCAGGGGCTACACCCAGCGGGTGCACTTGGCGTGCCCCCACTGACTAAGACTCAACTAAAAAAAACTGCTCAGACCCCAGTCGACTACTAGCAGTCGACTGCGGTCTCGGGGACTACACCCAGTGGGTGCACTTTGCGTGCCCCCCACCGGTTCAGATCCCACTCGCCCAGACCGAGTGGAAGAACGAAACTACTCGACCAGTCGCCCGAGTCGACTGTAACGAGGAAAGAAGAACTCAGACCCCAGTTGACTGCCAGCAGTCGACCACGGTCTCGGGGACTACACCCAGTGGGTGCACTTATCGTGCCCCCACCGGTTCTGATTCCACTCGCCCAGATCGAGTAGAAGAGTGAAACTACCAAAATCAACAAAACACCTAGTGGGTGCTCTAATTCGATGCAAACAATAGGAGATTGTGTAGAAGAAGATTTTTCGAGTAACATTTCCTCATAGAGCAAAAACAGTCCGAAAGTTTACTCACCTGGACATTGGCCCGAAGAGCAGCGCTGGCGTCGTAGGCAGCCTGGCTATTCTCATGCACTGTTTTCACCCGCTCCATCATCATGTCAGCTTGCGGATGGCTTCCGCAGCCGCTTCTGACTGGTTGTCCGGGACAGGGTAGCTGGTGAAAAAGTGGGCAGACGACACAGGTGCGGCGGCTTGGAGCTCCATGGCGTGGAGTTGGACAGCTGAAGGAATCACAAGCGCAGTCGACGGTGCGGGAGGCCCACTCAACAAAGGTGCGGCGAAGGTCACAGAAGCCCTGCCCGCGTCTTCAAGTTGACGTACGGGAGGTGTCGTAGTGGTTTCTTGCCGAGACGTCCTACCAGCGGTTACCTTCTTGCTTTTCCTGGGCTTAAGAGCCACATCTTCGTCGTCATCTGGAAGATCGATGACGTTGGGTGGAGCTGCAAGGCAGATCATTCGACCCCAAGTGAGCCACTCGAACGCAATCGACCAGAGAATCAAATCGCAAGAGTTTATACCTGGGTTGGGGGTTACTGCATCTTCCATTTCCTCATCCCGGTATTGGAAATAAGAGGTTCCTGACATAGCAGCACTGCGAAGACCCACATTCAATCGATTACGTCCGGTTAATTGAGTCAACGAGAGGGACAAGTCAGATGGTTACTCGGAGATAGTAGGAACGATCACTTTGATCCTGGGAAAAGCTTTTGGCGGCTTGGAGGAGGTGGCTTTCGGCGCTTTCGGTGCTGGAGGCGGCGCAACTTTGGACTTCTTTGCAGCCTTTTCAGTCGGTGTCGGGGAAGACGTCCTAGGACGCTTCGAAGACTGACCAGTCGGCGCGGCCACCAAGTCCGGAGCACTCGCCGGGTCATGGGCATGTTTGGATCTCCTCTCCCTGCAAGGAGGCGAGTTGACTTCTTCGTCAGTCGATTCGTCGCTCTCCTCGTTTCCTCGGCCTCCGAATGCTCCTCACCGCTCTCGCCACCGCTCCCTTCTTCCTCAGCCTCTTGGTCCCGCACTCCGTTGGGCATTGAGTACATGTCGATGAGGGCCTGAAAGGACAACGATCAAAGGAAATCCAATCGATCATAAACAAGATGTCACTTGGTGAATCGAAAAGATGCTTGATAAGACAGAATTAAACCTGCTCCGGCTGGTGCGAGTTGTCGAATGGAATCACCCTCCTAGACCCCCGAGGGTTGTCTTTGTTGCTGGTGATCCCCATCAACCACTTCTCCAAGGTATCCTCGCTGACGTCCTCCGGGTGGATCCGAGTGGAACCCTCGAGCCCAGAGTACATCCACATCGGATGATCGCGCACCTGAAGAGGTTGGATGCGTCGACCGAGAAAGACCTCCAGCAGGCCCATCCCGGTCACCCCGTCGCGGACAAGCTGGACGACCCGCTCGACCAGCACCTTGACCTACGCCTTCTCTTCTGGAACTACCTTCAGGGGGGTGACAGTGTCAAAACCGGCGGATCTCGGTCCCGAACTGTGCGTCTAGGCAGATGGTAACATGGGACAAGGGACACACTGTTTTTACCCAGGTTCGGGCCCTGTCGATGGAGGTAAAACCCTACTCCTGCTTGATTAATATTGATGATATGGGTAGTACAAGAGTAGATCTACCACGAGATCAAAGAGGCTAAACCCTAGAAGCTAGCCAATGGTATGATTGTTGTTCATCCTATGAACTAAAACCCTCCGGTTTATATAGACATCGGAGAGGGCCAGGGTTACACAGAGTCGGTTACAATGGGAGGAGATCTACATATCCGTATTGCCAAGCTTGCCTTCCATGCCAAGGAAAGTCCCATCCGGACACGGGACGAAGTCTTCAATCTTGTATCTTCATAGTCCAAGAGTCCGGCCAAAGGTTATAGTCCGGCTATCCGGACACCCCCTAATCTAGGACTCCCTCAGTAGCCCCTGAACCAGGCTTCAATGACGACGAGTCCAGCGCGCAGATTGTCTTCGGCATTGCAAGGCGGATTCCTCCTCCGAATACTTCATAGAAGATTTTAAACACAAGGATAGTGTCTGACTCTGCAAAATAAGTTCCACATACTGCCATAGAGAGAATAATATTTACACAAGTCTAATCTGCTGACGTATTCCGTAGCGTGTCATCACGCCACAGCCAAGTCTTTATTTGAACCATTTTTACTGTCCCACCTCAGCGCCTTTTGCGAGGCGGTTTCCTTCACACGTCTTGTCGAAGCAGAGATCGTGTCCCCTTTATTTACGGGATTCTCATCAATACGGACGTGGGTAACCCAATCGTGCCCGTTGGTGTGTCTCCTCGATCAAAGGCGAGTCCCAAACAGTCACGGGGAGGGCTCTTGGTATTCAACCTCTTATAAAGAGACCAAGGCCTTACTCCTTTCTTTTGATCTCAATCGAATTCGCCCTTCGCATCGAGTTCCAACACCCAAGGCCCTAGATTTCAGGCGCTTCGGACCTTCGACGATGTCCGGCTCCGACTTTCGAGGCCGATGGATGCCTTCCTCCATCACGGAGGAAGACGTGCTAAAGCTGAGAGAGGCCAGGTTTTTGACCGGCGAATTCTCGCATAGCCTGCCTGCTCATGGGCAGGTTATTCCTACTCCCAAGCCTAGTGAGAGCGTGGCGTTCATGTCTCACTTCCTCCGAGGGCTAGGCTTCGCGACGGATCCCTTCGTGAGGGGGATCATGTTTTATATTGGGCTGGAATTTCACGACTTAGCCCCGGAGTCCATCCTCCACATCTCATCGTTTATTGTCGTGTGTGAAGCCTTCCTCCGTATTACTCCTCACTTCGGACTGTGGCTTAATACCTTTCAAGTAGAGCCGAAGATGATTGAGGGACAGCATGCAGAGTGCGGAGGCGCTGTTATAAGCAAGAATGCTGACACTCCATGGCCCGAGGGCTCTTTTCAAGAGGAGTTTGGCTTATGGCAACAAGAGTGGCTTTATATCACAGCTCCCAGGAGCACCAAGTGGGTGGTGCTGCCTGCTTTCCGCTCGGGTCCCCCGCCACGACTGGCGTCATGGGTCAATAAGGGGCTGGACTGGGGTCGGCAAAGGACGTGCCCCTATTGCAGGGCCGCATCTGAGATCTCCTAGAAAGAGACGTCAGTCTGGTCGTGGTGACGCAGGTTATGTTAATTCACCGAGTTCTGCCCTGCAAACGTCGCCCCCTCCGCCTGTGGGAGTTCAACCCGGAGGGACCACGAGTTCTCCAACATTTTCTTGGCATGACGCCCGCGGAAATGTACAAATTGTTCCTCGGACCACAAGTAGTGTGTCCGGATTCTACAGAGGGCGCAGGTCTGAGCTGCAGTCGTCCGGATACTCAAGTAAGTAGCCCTGTGCCCGGACACACCATCCATTCATTTATCACAACATCACCCTTAAAAGAGTTGTCTTTGAAACAGGAGTGGGTAGCGAAGGCGAAGTTAATCAGGTGTCCGGCCCCCCTTCCCGAGACCTCGCCGGATCCCGTGTTAACCAGGATGCTGGAGATCGTGCCTTCGGAAGAAAGCGAAGGGGGGACAAAGAAGTTGCTGCCTCCTCGAAGGAGGCTGTCTGGAAAGGAGGAATCGAAAATTCCTCTACTCAGGGGAGGAAGAGGACTGCCTCTGAAGACCCGGAGTCCATTGTCTCAAAGCGGGGGAAGAAATCTTCGCCAGAGGGTCCTGTGCCGGGGGATGCCTCGGCCGTCCTATGCCCTCAAGGGGATCAGCCCTCCACCGAGCCGTAAGTAGAGAGGGGAGGTTTAAAATGAGAGAAATCCTTGTTTTATTTTTGAGGAAAATAACCGAAATTTTACCTTGTAGTTCGGATCTCAGCCCTTCTCAGCAGAGCTCATCTTTGGGGGATCTTCTTCCAGAGATGATGGAGAGCGGAACGCCTCCCCCTGCCGTACCGCCTTACGAGGCGGGCGATCCCGAGGTATTGTCGCGGAGGGTTTCTCCAAATCCGGCAGGGCCGGAAGGCAGTCATATGGCCCCCCAAGGCCATCCATGTCCGGTCTTTGAAAAAGGCCATCGAATGAGTCCGGCACCGCCTGGTGCTCGGTCGGATGAACTAAAGGATCTGTTAGGGCGAGCGTCTATCTCAGAGGAACACCGTACGTTGATGGGTACGGTAATTGAAAGGATTTCGTCCGCTGAAAGCGAGTTGCACGAGGCCGTCAGGAGTTTACTGACAGGTTTTGAGGTACGCGAGGTGATGTACCTTTTGACAGTTCCGCATATAAGATGCGCCCTGTGTAGATATTAGCCCCTAAGACTTTGTGTGTTGTCGAAGACGACAGCACACAGAGGATCATAGTCCCAGGTGTAATTTTTCCACCCTCCTATGTAGGTGGCGAAGTGTCCGGTGGCCAGCCGGACTAATGAATTTGCCGAGCTAATGCGGCAACTTGACGTGGTAGATGCCGACATCGCGCTTGTCAACAAGCGACTTGACGAGGCACAAGGTATGTAATTTCTCCGGAGACACCTGGTAAGAGGAGCTTGATGCCAGTATCTTACAGTGTGTGCACTTGATGCAGATGGGGCCGCTGCCATGGAGAACCTTCGGGAGGAACTTGCCCGAGCCGAGGAGGAAGCAAGGAGAAGTGATGCGGCTGCCGTAAAGGCAATTGAAGAGCTGAAAGCCGAACAGGTTGCTCAGTGCTGAAGCAAGAAGGAAATGGCCGAAATGGCTGTGAAGTTAAAGAACGCTGCTGACCGCTGCAAGCTTCTTGAAAAAGAAGATCGGGCGGAGCGGACGGACCTGGAGAAGGCCACTACAGCGGCCAAGGATGCTCGTTCTGCGATGAGAGCGATGAAGGAGGAGCTACGTCAGGACGGAGATATCGCGGCTGGAAAGCCCTTTATGCTGCGGATGAAGTTCGGAGATCCTAAATACGCTCCGTTGGACCGGATGTGGAGTTCAGCGGACGCATATCTGGATTTAGCTGCGAGTGCCGCTGATGCGGCCGAACATTTCCGAGATCAGAAAGATAGCGAAGTGGAGAAGCTCTTCTGGTCACAATTCAACAATCCGGAGCGTCCGCTTCCGTTGACCGATTGTTTGGCCGAATGGGCCGAACTGAATAGGTTGTCTGGACCCGCCATGAAGGATGTCGTTAATCATCTATGGCCGGAAAGGCCAAAGCCGAACAGTTATTTTAGCTTGGTGCAACAGTTCCTTGGTGCCGTGCCACATATCAATGCGATGAAAAGGTCAGCATGCATAGAGGGTGCGCGGATGGCCCTTGCCCGTGTCAAGACATACTGGGCGGAGATGGAGGCCGCCGCTGTTGCATCCCAAGATTCGGACGGAGGCCGAATACCTGCTGAGCACTATTTTCAGGAAGTTCTGCAAGTCGCTTGTTTAATAGAGATGCAATGCTCGAAGGATATTATGTTCGAATAACGTGTATTATTGTAAAACAATATTTTGATGAATTGTAGAAGCTTTTTATACTTGTGCCTGCAAGTATTATAATGGGTCCTGTGCGGCCGTTTAGGTATATGTGTATATAATCTGAAAGATGGCAGTCGTCGGCTTCAGCCCCCACGCATATAATGCGGGGGTTTTCGCAGAAGGCGCATTCTCACACTTGATCCAACGTCTTGGTCCATGAAGGAGGTGATAGCGCAGCGAACTAGGCAATCGGACTATAATGCTTTATCACTTTCACTTAGCCATAGGAGTTTGACAGGGGGGCTACTATATAGCCCCTGGTGGCTCCGCGCTCGCCCCAACTCGGGGCGCGTGTGTGCTTGGCCGGGAAACAGCCCTTCATTAATGCGGAGGAATCCCGAAGACTCCGATAGGTCATCGAGTGGTTGACCAGTCTCACGCTATATCATGATAGTCAGTTTTCGGCTTTCTCTACTGAGGTGCTCGCCTGGCTGAACCGGGGCACAATCGCAGTAGTTATCCTGGTGCCGCCTTAGCCGATAGAGCGGAACGTAAGGCAGAAAAACACAGGAGCCGGGCAAACCGAACATTTGACCAAAGACATGATTCAGAGCTGATGCATATAAGGCCAAACTCGCGACGCCGAACACTCCCTAAGGTATTCGGTCTTTATAAAAACGGGCTGAGCAGTGCCCATGATAATAAGCCCCTGGTGTCCAGGTACGTGCGAAATTCTAACGTGGCCACATGCCAAGACGCCAGCCTCCTCCTCGGTTATACTATGCATCCGGGGGATGTGCATCAACAAGAGACAGTGAAAAAGGTTTACGCGGGGTCTTAATCTAAAGAGAATCCTTGGGACGGGTCCCTGCTGCACGTCTGCGCCTGTGTCTCCATTGCGCCGTGTCCTGGACGGGTGTAGCACGGTGTTCATCTGTAAAAGAGAGGAACTTAGTTGAAAGAAGAATAGCTGTGCGAAATATATGTTGTACTAAGTAAACAAAGTATAATTGAAGATGGGGAAAATTTAGCCTTATTGTCGCTTATTTTACATATGCGGAGCCCCTTGTATAGGGGTGTACGGCTACAAAAGCCTTTATCAATTCTAAGTTTGCTCCGGACTCGCCTAGCCGTGTCTGTGGTCTTAATGACCTGTTAGATGCTTTTGTTGGTGAAGCTGTTTTAATGTGTGGCTGTCAAGGCGACCGTATAGTCTTCTGCGCGCGAGGAACATTCAATGTTTCCCTTTAGTGAGATGATGCCTCATGGGCCGGGCATCTTAAGCGTGAGAGATGCATAATGCGGTATTGCGTTAAAGCGGGCGAAAGCTTCGCGTCCCAGTAGTGCTTGATAGCCACTTGAAAATGGGGCCATGTGGAAGGTTAGCTTTTCGCGGCGGAAGTTATCGGGGGAACCAAACATTACTTCTAGCAGGAGAGAACCCGTGCAATGGGCATCCGGGCCTGGCGTTACTCCTTTAAAGGAAGTGTTGCTATGGCGAATTTTTGTTGGGTCCATCCCCATTTTGCGGATTGTGTCCTGATATAGCAGGTTTAGACCACTGCCGCCGTCCATCAGGACTTGTGTAAAGTGGAATCCGTCGATTATCGGATCTAATACCAAGGCGGTCCAACCTGCGTTCCGGATACTTCCAGAGTAATCCTGATGGTCGAAGATGATCGGTTTTAACAACCAGTGGCGAGACTCCTTTGTGATAGGCCGCATGGCGCGTATCTCTATAGGTGCCACATTGTTTTTCCCTTTTGTCACGTGAAGTAAGTTTACTGTTTTGACTTCTTGTCGGAAATTCTTTTGTTTCCCGGTGCTCTGCTTGTGGGGTTCGTCATCGTCCTCACTTAGCGTATCGAGCCCCTTGTGTTCGGCGTTGAGTTTGCCGGATTGCTTGAAGACCCAACATTCTCTATGGGTATGGTTTGCAGGCTTCTCGGGAGTGCTGTGGATTTGACATATTTTGTCCAAGATTTTGTTTAGGCTAGATAGCTCGTCCCTATTATCCTTGAGGAGCAGCTTTTTCTGACCCTGCCGAGAGCTTTTGAATCCGGTGTTGACTGCCATGCTCTTCGGGTTGTTTCCCTTATTTCGGCGCTGGTCCTTGCTGCGATGCGGTTTCCCGTTTCCGTCCCTGACTTCGGATGTACTTGGGTCGCTGGTGCTGCATCTTGCCAACCACCTGTCCTCTCCCGCGCAAAAGCGGGTCATGAGGCTTGTTAATGCAGCCATTGTTCTTGGCTTTTCTTGGCCGAGGTGTCTGGCGAGCCATTCATCTCGAATGCTGTGTTTGAAAGCTGCTAAAGCTTCGGTGTCCGGACATTCGACTATCTGGTTCTTTTTAGTAAGAAATCTGTTCCAGAGTTTCCGGGCTGACTCTCTGGGCTGTTGAGTTATATGACTTAAATCGTCTACATCCGGAGGCCGGACATAGATCCCTTGAAAATTTGCCCGAAAAGCATCCTCGAGCTCTTCCCAACTTCCAATGGTGTTTTCGGGAAGGCCTTTAAGCCAATGTCGGGCTGGCCCTTTGAGCTTGAGGGGTAAGTATTTTATGGCATGGAGGTCGTCTCCTCTGGCCATATGGATATGGAGGATATAGTCCTCAATCCAGACTCCAGGGTCTGTCGTTCCGTCGTACGCCTCTATGTTTACGGGCTTGAATCCCGCTGGAAATTCATGGTCCAGCACCTCATCGGTGAAACATAGGGGGTGTGCGGCACCCCTGTATTTGGGTGTGTCGTAGTGTTCGGATGTTTGTTGTGTTGCATTTCTTACTGAAGCTTGCTTTCTTGGCCCATAGATAGATCTGGTTGGGCCATCTTTTTGATGTGAATCCTTGACTGGGTCGCGTGCTGGCTTGTGTGCGGCACCTCTTGCCACTCTATATTGGCCATGGGGTCATTTATCCGACCGGGTGGCTTCCTTATTTGTTGATTGCGGAGGTTCTAAGGCCTCCTCATCAAATTCAGGCAGGAGCTTTCGCTTCGGGTAGCTTTTTGTGTGGCGACTGTCGCCGTATTTGTCTGCGGTGTTGAGTACTTTGCTCCACCTGATTCTGAGTGCATCTTCCGCAGTTTTGAGCTTCCACTTCTGCTTTTTCAGGCTACGCGCAGTGGCGACGAGCCTTTTGTGGAGGTTCTTCTTCTCTAGGAACTTGTCCGGCATGAGGTCGTTCGGACTATTATCTTTGCCGGGGACGGATTCTGCGGTTTGTTTATCCAAGTTGCCTTGTTCGGATGGTTGCTCGATGCCATGTTCATCGTTCGCCGGCTCACCCAGCTCTGTGGCTGGGTCTGTATGACCATTGTCTCTGTCGAGGCGGGGCTTGGAGCGGCGCTTACGTCGCCGCTTTGATTGCTTTTCGGAGGAACGACCCTTCGTTGCGTCCTCCCGTTCGTCCTCGTCGTTTCCTTTGCGTGTGTCCACCATGTATACATCGTAGGATGGGGTGGCTGTCCAGTGCCCTATGGGCGCTGGTTCCTGTTTGCCTCCTACATCGTCATACATGCCGTCGGTGTCTTTGGAGTCGAAGTCAAGCATGTCGGTTAAATCGTCGACAGTGGCTACGAAGTGGGTGGTTGGCGGGCGTCGAATTTCTTCGTTGTCCGCATCCCAATCATGTTGGTCATAATCCGGCCAGGGCTCTCCTGACAAAGAGAGAGACCTTAGTGAATTCAGAATGTCGCCGAAGGGCGAGTGCTGAAAGATATCTGCGGCGGTGAATTCCATAATCGGCGCCCAATCGGATTCGATTGGCAAGGGCGCAGAGGGTTCGGAGTCCGGAGCAAGGTCCGGCACCTTGGAGTCACGGGCTTCGCAGAGGATAAAGCTGGTGTTTGGCTCGATCACTGTTGAGACTGCAGCCCCCGAGGCGGTGTCTAGCCACCCGCCCTCGATCGGCGTAGTTGGCTCCGAGCTAAGGGTCGGAGCTATTGCGGGCGCGGCCTCCAGGGCACTGTTCGGCGGTAGATCTAAGTCATGCCCATCATGACAGTGCGGCAAGCTTGGTTGTGGCTCGGATCCGTCGAAGATCAAGTCTCCGCGGATGTCAGCCGTGTAGTTCAAACTTCCAAATCTGACCTGACGGCCAGGGGCGTAGCTTTCAATCTGCTCCAGATGGCCAAGCGAATTAGCCCACAGTGCAAAGCCGCCGAACACGAAGATCTGTCCGGGGAGAAAGGTCTCACCCTGGACCGCATCGTTGTTGACGATCGCAGGAGCCATCGGGCCTAAAGGTGACGACACAGAGGAACTCTCAATGAAAGCACCAATGTCGGTGTCAAAACCGGCGGATCTCGGGTAGGGGGTCCCGAACTGTGCGTCTAGGCGGATGGTAACAGGAGACAAGGGACACAATGTTTTTACCCAGGTTCGGGCCCTTTCGATGGAGGTAAAACCCTACTCCTGCTTGATTAATATTGATGATATGGGTAGTACAAGAGTAGATCTACCACGAGATCAAAGAGGCTAAACCCTAGAAGCTAGCCTATGGTATGATTGTTGTTCGTCCTATGGACTAAAACCCTCCGGTTTATATAGACACCGGAGAGGGCTAGGGTTACACAGAGTCGGTTACAATGGGAGGAGATCTACATATCCGTATTGCCAAGCTTGCCTTCCACGCCAAGGAAAGTCCCATCCGGACACGAGACGAACTCTTCAATCTTGTATCTTCATAGTCCAAGAGTCCGGCCAAAGGTTATAGTCCGGCTATCCGGACACCCCCTAATCCAGGACTCCCTTAGGGGGCGGGCTTCTCCACTCGAGCCAAAGAAAAAGGAAGAAGTCCAGTCGACTGGCCCGGGGTCGGCTGTGAAGGAAATATGCCCTAGAGGCAATAATAAAGTTATTATTTATTTCCTTATATCATGATAAATGTTTATTATTCATGCTAGAATTGTATTAACCGGAAACATAATACATGTGTGAATACATAGACAAACAGAGTGTCACTAGTATGCCTCTACTTGACTAGCTCGTTGATCAAAGATGGTTATGTTTCCTAACCATAGACATGAGTTGTCATTTGATTAACGAGATCACATCATTAGGAGAATGATGTGATTGACTTGACCCATTCCGTTAGCATAGCACTTGATCGTTTAGTTTGTTGCTATTGCTTTCTTCATGACTTATACATGTTCCTATGACTATGAGATTATGCAACTCCCATTTACCGGAGGAACACTTTGTGTGCCACCAAACGTCACAACGTAACTAGGTGATTATAAAGGTGCTCTACATGTGTCTCCGAAGGTACTTATTGGGTTGGCATATTTCGAGATTAGGATTTTTCACTCCGATTGTCGAAGAGGTATCTTTGGGCCCTCTCGGTAATGCACATCACTTAAGCCTTGCAAGCATTGCAACTAATGAGTTAGTTGCAGGATGATGTATTACGGAACAAGTAAAGAGACTTGCCGGTAACGAGATTGAACTAGATATTGAGATACCGACGATCGAATCTCAGGCAAGTAACATACCGATGACAAAGGGAACACCATATGTTGTTATACGGTCTGACCGATAAAGATCTTCGTAGAATATGTGGGAGCCAATATGAGCATCCAGGTTCCGCTATTGGTTATTGACCGGAGACATGTCTCGGTCATGTCTACATTGTTCTCGAACCCGTAGGGTCCGCACGCTTAAGGTTTCGATGACAGTTATATTATCAGTTTATGAGTTTTGATGTACCGAAGGAGTTCGGAGTCCCGGATGAGATCGGGGACATGACGAGGAGTCTCGAAATGGTCGAGATGTAAAGATCGATATATTGGACGACTATATTCAGACATCGGAAAGGTTCCGAGTGATTCGGGTATTTTTTGGAGTACCGGAGAGTTACGGGGATACGTATTGGGCCTTATTGGGCCATACGGGAAAGAAGGAAAAGGGCCTCAAGGGTGGCCACACCCCTCCCCTTGGTCTGGTCCGAATTGGACTAGGGAAGGTGGGCGCCCCCTTCCTTCCTTCTCCTTTTCCCTTCCTCTTTTCCTATTCCATATGGGAGGTGGAATCCTACTAGGACTAGGGAGTCCTAGTAGGACTCCACACTTGGCGTGCCCCCTCCTAGGGCCGGCCTCCTCCTCCCTTGCTCCTTTATATACGGATGCAAGGGGGCACCCCAAAGACACACAAGTTGATCTTCATGATCGTTCTCTTAGCCGTGTGCGGTGCCCCCCTCCACCATAATCCTCGATAATATTGTAGCGGTGCTTAGGTGAAGCCCTGCAACGGTAGAACATCAAGATCGTCATCACGCCGTCGTGCTGACGGAACTCTTCCCCGACACTTTGCTGGATCGGAGTCCAGGGATCGTCATCGAGCTGAACGTGTGCTAGAACTTGGAGGTGCCGTAGTTTCGGTGCTTGATCGGTCGGGTCGTGAAGACGTACGACTACATCAACCGCGTTGTGCTAACGCTTCCGCTTCCGGTCTACGAGGGTACGTAGACAACACTCTCCCCTCTCGTTGCTATGCATCACCATGATCTTGCGTGTGCATAGGAAAATTTTGAAATTACTACGTTCCCCAACAGTGGCATCCGAGCCTAGGTTTTATGCGTTGATGTTGTGCACGAGTAGAACACAAGTGAGTTGTGGGCGATATAAGTCATACTGCTTACCAGGATGTCATACTTTTGTTCGGCGGTATTGTTGGATGAAGCGGCCCGGACCGACATTACGCGTACGCTTACGCGAGACTGGTTCTACCGACGTGCTTTGCACACAGGTGGCTGGCGGGTGTCAGTTTCTCCAACTTTAGTTGAACCAAGTGTGGCTACGCCTGGTCCTTGCGAAGGTTAAAACAGCACCAATTTTACAAACTATCGTTGTGGTTTTGATGCGTAGGTAAGAACGGTTCTTGCTAAGCCCGTAGCAGCCACGTAAAACTTGCAACTACAAAGTAGAGGACGTCTAACTTGTTTTTGTAGGGCATGTTGTGATGTTATATGGTCAAGACATGATGCTAAATTTTATTGTATGAGATGATCATGTTTTGTAACCGAGTTATCGGCAACTGGTAGGAGCCATATGGTTGTCGCTTTATTGCATGCAATGCAATTGCACTGTAATGCTTTACTTTATCACTAAGCGGTACCTATAGTCGTGGAAGCATAAGATTGGCGAGACGACAACGATGCTACGATGGTGATCAAGGTGCCGCGCCGGTGACGATGGTGATCATGACGGTACTTCGGAGATGGAGATCACAAGTACAAGATGATGATGGCCATATCATATCACTTATATTGATTGAATGTGATGTTTATCTTTTATGCTCTTATCTTGCTTTGATTGACGGTAGCATTATAAGATGATCCCTCACTAAATTATCAAAGTATAAGTGTTCTCCCTGAGTATGCACCGTTGTGAAAGTTCTTCGTGTTGAGACACCACATGATGATCGCGTGTGATAGGCTCTACGTTCAAATACAACGGGTGCAAAACAGTTGCACACGTGGAATACTCAGGTTAAACTTGACGAGCCTAGCATATAACAGATATGGCCTCGGAACACAGAGACCGAAAGGTCGAGCATGAATCATATAGTAGATATGATCAACATAGTGATGTTCACCACTGAAACTACTCCATCTCATGTGATGATCGGACATGGTTTAGTTGATTTGGATCATGTGACCACTTAGAGGATTAGAGGGATGTCTATCTAAGTGGGAGTTCTTAAGTAATATGATTAACTGAACTTTAATTTATCATGAACTTAGTCCTGGTAGTATTAGCATATCTATGTTGTAGATCAATAGCTCGTGTTTAGCTCCCCTGTTTTATTTTTGATAGGTTCCTAGAGAAAACTAAGTTGAAAGATGTTAGTAGCAATGATGCGGATTGGATCCGTGATCTGAGGATTATCCTCATTGCTGTACAAAAGAATTGTGTCTTTGATGCACCGCTAGGTGACAACCCTGTTGCAGGAGCAGATGCAGATGTTATGAACATTTGGCTAGCTCAATATGATGACTACTTGATAGTTTAGTGCACCATGCTTAAACAGCTTAGAATCGGGACTTCAAAGACGTTTTGAACGTCATGGACCATATGAGATGTTCCAGGAGTTGAAGTTAATATTTCAAGCAAATATCCGAGTTGAGAGATATGAAGTCTCCAACAAGTTCTATAGCTAAAAGATGGAGGAGAATAGCTCAAGTAGTGAGCATGTGCTCAGATTGTCTGGGTACTACAATCGCTTGAATCAAGTGGGAGTTAATCTTCCAGATAAAATAGTGATTGACAGAATTCTCTAGTCACCATCACCAAGTTAGTAGAACTTCGTGATGAACTATGATATGCAAGGGATAACGGAAACGATTCCCAAGCTCTTCGTAATGCTGAAATCGGCGAAGGTAGAAATCAAGAAAAATATCAAGTGTTGATGGTAGACAAGACCACTAGTTTCAAGAAAAGGGCAAAGGGAAGAAGGGGAACTTAAAGAAGAATGGCAAGCAAGTTGTTGCTCAAGTGAAGAAGCCCAAGTCTGGTCCTAAGCCTAAGACTAAGTGCTTCTACTGCAAAGGGACTGTTCACTGGAAGCGGAACTGCCCCAAGTATTTGGCGGATAAGAAGGATGGCAAAGTGAACAGAGGTATATTTGATATACAGATTATTGATGTGTATTTTACTAGTGTTCATAGCAACCCATCGGTATTTGATATTGGTTCAGTTGCTAAGAGTAGTAAGTCGAAACGGGAGTTGCAGAATGAACATAGACTAGTTAAGGGTGAAGTGACGATGTGTGTTGGAAGTGGTTCCAAGATTGATATGATCATCATCGCACACTCCCTATACTTTTGGGATTAGTGTTGAACCTAAATAAGTGTTATTTGGTGTTTGCATTGAGCATGAATATGATTTGATCATGTTTATTGCAATACGGTTATTCATTTAAGTAAGAGAATAAATTGTTGTTCTGTTTACATGAATAAAACCTTATGTGGTTACACACCCAATGAAAATGGTTCATTGGATCTCGATCGTAGTGATACACATATTCATAATATTGAAACCAAAAGATGCAAAGTTAATAATGATGGTGCAATTTATTTGTGGCACTACCGTTTAGGTCATATTGGTGTAAAGCGCATGAAGAAAATCCATACTAATGGGCTTTTGGAATCACTTGATTATGAATCAGTTGATGCTTGCGAACCATGCCTCATGGGCAAGATGACTAAGACTCTGTTCTCCAGAACAATGGAGCGAGCAACAGATTTGTTGGAAATCATACATACTGATGTATGTGGTCCGATGAATATTGAGGCTCGTGGCAGGTATCATTATTTTCTGATCTTCACAGATGATTTGAGCAGATATGAGTATATCTACTTGATGAAACACAAGTCTGAAACAGTTGAAAAGTTCAAAGAATTTCAGAGTGAAGTGGAGAATCATCGTAACGAAAATGAAAGTTTCTACGATATGATCGTAGAAGTAAAATATTTGAGTTACGAGTTTGGCCTTCAGTTAAAAAATGTGAAATAGTTTCACTACTCATGCCACCAGGAACACCACAGCATAATGGTTTGTCCGAATGTCATAACCGTACTTTATTAGATATGGTGCGATCTATGATGTCTCTTATCGATCTACCACTATTGTTTTGGGGTTATGCATTAGAGACAGCTGCATTCACGTTAAATAGGGCACCATCTAAATCCGTTGAGACGACACCGTATGAACTATGGTTTGGCAAGAAACCTAAGCTGTCGTTTCTTAAAGTTTGAGGTTGCAATGCTTATGTGAAAAGTTTCAACCTGAGAAGCTCTAACCCAAATTGGAGAAGTGCGTCTTCATAGGATACCCAAAAGAAAATGTTGGGTACACCTTCTATCACAGATCCGAAGGCAATATATTCATTGCTTTGAATGGATCCTTTCTAGAAAAGGAGTTTCTCTCGAAAGAAGTGAGTGGGAGGAAAGTAGAACTTGATGAGGTAACTGTACCTGCTCCCTTATTGGAAAGTAGTTCATCATAGAAATCTGTTCCTGTGACTACTACACCGATCAGTGAGGAAGCTAATGATGATGATCATGTAACTTCAGATCAAGTTACTAACGAACCTCGTAGGTAAACCAGAGTGAGATCCGCACTAGAGTGGTACGGTAATCCTGTTCCGGAGGTCATGTTACTTGACCATGACGAGCCTACGAACTATGAGGAAGCGATGATGAGCCCAGATTCCGCGAAATGGCTTGAGGCCATGAAATCTGAGATGAGATCCATGTATGAGAACAAAGTATGGACTTTGATTGACTTGCCCAATGATCGGCGAGCCATTGAGATTAAATGGATCTTCAAGAGGAAGACGAACGCTGATAGTAGTGTTACTATCTACAAAGCTAGAATTGCCGCAAAAAAAAGTTTTTCCACAAGTTCAATGTGTTGACTACGATGAATGTTTCTCATTCGTATCTATGCTTAAGTCTGTCCGAATCATGTTAGCAATTGCCGCATTTTATGAAATCTGGAAAATGGATAAACAAAACTGCATTCCTTAATGGATTTATTAAAGAAGAGTTGTATATGATGCAACCAGAAGGTTTTGTCAATCCTAAAAGTACTAACAAAATATGCGAGTTCCAGCGATCCATCTATGGACTGGTGCAAGCATCTCGGAGTTGGAATATACGCTTTGATAAGTTGATCAAAGCATATAGTTTTATACAGACTTGCGGTGAAGCCTGTATTTACAAGAAAGTGAGTGGGAGCACTACAACATTTCTGATAAGTATATGTGAAAGACATATTGTTGATCGGAGATAATGTAGAATTATTCTGCAAAGCATAAAGGATTGTTTGAAAGGATTTTTTCAAAGAAAGACCTCGGTGAAGCTGCTTACATATTGAGCATCAAGATCTATAGAGATAGATCAAGACGCTTGATAAGTTTTTCAATGAGTACATACCTTGACAAGATTTTGAAGTAGTTCAAAATGGAATAGTCAAAAAGGAGTTCTTTCCTGTGTTACAAAGGTGTGAAGTTGAGTAAGACTCAAAACCCAACCATGACAGAAGATAGAGAGAGAATGAAAGTCATTCCCTATGCCTCAGTCATAGGTTCTATAAAGTATGCCATGCTGTGTACCAGACCTATTGTATACCCTGCCCTGAGTTTGGCAAGGGAGTACAATAGTGATCTAGGAGTAGATCACTGGACATTGGTCAAAATTATCCTTAGTGGAATAAGGATATGTTTCTCGATTATGGAGGTGACAAAAGGTTCATCGTAAAGGGTTACGTCGATGCAAGTTTTGACACTGATCTAGATGACTCTAAGTCTCAATCTGGATACATATTGAAAGTGGGAGCAATTAGCTAGAGTAGCTGCATGCAGAGCATTGTTGACATAGAAATTTGCAAAATACTTACGGATCTGAATGTGGCAGACCCGTTGACTAAACTTCTCTCACAAGCAAAACATGATCACACCTCAGTACTCTTTGGGTGTTAATCACATAGCGATGTGAACTAGATTATTGACTCTAGTAAACCCTTTGGGTGTTGGTCACATGTCGATGTGAACTATGGGTGTTAATCACATGGTGATGTGAACTATTGATGTTAAATCACATGGCGATGTGAACTAGACTATTGACTCTAATGCATGTGGGAGACTGAAGAAAATATGCCCTAGAGGCAATACTAAAGTTATTATTTATTTCCTTATATCATGATAAATGTTTATTATTCATGCTAGAATTGTATTAACCGGAAACATAATACATGTGTGAATACATAGACAAACAGAGTGTCACCAGTATGCCTCTACTTGACTTGCTCGTTGATCAAAGATGGTTATGTTTCCTAACCATAGACATGAGTTGTCATTTGATTAATGGGATCACATCATTAGGAGAATGATGTGATTGACTTGACCCATTCCGTTAGCATAGCACTTGATCGTTTAGTTTGTTGCTATTGCTTTCTTCATGACTTATACATGTTCCTATGACTATGAGATTATGCAACTCCCGTTTACCGGAGGAACACTTTGTGTGCCACCAAACATCACAACGTAACTGGGTGATTATAAAGGTGCTCTACAGGTGTCTCCGAAGGTACTTGTTGGGTTGGCGTATTTCGAGATTAGGATTTGTCACTCTGATTGTCGAAGAGGTATCTCTGGGCCCTCTCGGTAATGCACATCACTTAAGCCTTGCAAGCATTGCAACTAATGAGTTAGTTGCAGGATGATGTATTACGGAACGAGTAAAGAGACTTGCCGGTAACGAGATTGAACTAGGTATTGAGATAAGGACGATCGAATCTCAGGCAAGTAACATACCGATGACAAAGGGAACAATGTATGTTGTTATGCGGTCTGACCGATAAAGATCTTCGTAGAATATGTGGGAGCCAATATGAGCATCCAGGTTTCTCTATTGGTTATTGACCGGAGACGTGTCTCGGTCATGTCTACATTGTTCTCGAACCCGTAGGGTCCGCACGCTTAAGGTTTCGATGACAGTTATATTATCAGTTTATGAGTTTTGATGTACCGAAGGAGTTCGGAGTCCCGGATGAGCTCGGGTACATGACGAGGAGTCTCGAAATGGTTGAGACGTAAAGATCGATATATTGGACGACTATATTCGGACATCGGAAAGGTTCCGAGTGATTCGGGTATTTTTCGGAGTACCGGAGAGTTACGGGAATGCATATTGGGCCTTATTGGGCCATACGGGAAAGAAGGAAAAGGGCCTCAAGGGTGGCCGCACCCCTCCCTTTGGTCTGGTCCGAATTGGACTAGGGAAGGGGGGCGCCCCCTTCCTTCCTTCTCCTTTTCCCTTCCTCTTTTCCTATTCCATATGGGAGGTGGAATCCTACTAGGACTAGGGAGTCCTAGTAGGACTCCACACTTGGCGCGCCCCCTCCTAGGGCCGGCCTCCTCCTCCCTTGCTCCTTTATATACGGATGCAGGGGGGCACCCCAAAGACACACAAGTTGATCTTCGTGATCGTTCTCTTAGCCGTGTGCGGTGCCCCCCTCCACCATAATCCTCGATAATATTGTAGCGGTGCTTAGGCGAAGCCCTGCAACAGTAGAACATCAAGATCGTCATCACGCCGTCGTGCTGACGGAACTCTTCCCCGACACTTTGCTGGATCAGAGTCCGGGGATCGTCATCGAGATGAACGTGTGCTAGAACTCGGAGGTGCCGTAGTTTCGGTGCTTGATCGGTCGGGCCGTGAAGACGTACGACTACATCAACCGTGTTATGCTAATGCTTCCGCTTCCGGTCTACGAGGGTACGTAGACAACACTCTCCCCTCTCGTTGCTATGCATCACCATGATCTTGCGTGTGCGTAGGAAAATTTTGAAATTACTACGTTCCCCAACAGGCTGATCCATGCGGTAGAACCAAGTCGACTGCCAGCCCCAGACCGAGTCGGGAAGAATCATGGTGGGAAATTACTCTTGCTCCTCATCTGGATCCCCATACCCCCGCACATCTGGATCACCTGTGTCTTCTCGTCACTCGACTTGGCCTTTTTGACCGACTGGGATCGGCAGGTGAAGATGTGTTTGAAAAGACCCCAGTGCGGTCGACAAGCCAAGAAGTTTTCGCACATCGACACAAAAGCGGCCAGATAGACTATGGTGTTTGGAGTGAAATGGTGGAGTTGAGCCCCAAAGAAGTTCAAAAAACCCTAGAAGAAAGGATGGGGAGGCAGTGGAATCCGCGATCTACGTGGGTGGCGAGGAGAACACACTCCCCCTCCCTCGGCTGCGGCTCGGTTTTGTTCCCCGAGAGCCGTGCCGACTTGTGGGGGATCGGCCCCCTTTCCACCAGGTCGTCGAGGTCGTCCTGGGTGATTGTCGAGCGGATCCAGTCGCCCTGGATCCAGCCCGCCGGCAGGCCGGATCTCGACGAGGATCCGCCCCGGCCGGTCCGTTTGCCCTTCGCCTTCGCTGTCGCCTTCTTCGCGCGTTCGAGCGCCACCGTCCTTTCCTTCCCCATGGCGGCGGGTCGAGCTCGAGCAAAGGTCCGGCGACGAGGGCGGAAGCGAGCGTGGCGGAGAGATTGAGAGAAGAAGAAGAGAGAATGGGGGTGCACGGGGCAGAGGCCTGGTCCGAGGCCTTTTATAAGGTCGTCATCCGAGTGACTGACTAGTGGACCCAGGCGATCTAAACAAATCCCGCAACAGTCGCGCGTGCAATACATGGCGAAAAAGGTGGCACAGGGATCAAGGAAACTTGCCTAATCCGTCTCGATAACCTCGGTTCCGTTCGTCTGGCGCGCTTCCCAAAATTCGAATCCCGCCAGATCCGCGGAGAGCAGAACAACTTATCAGACTGAAGACAAACATCCTCTACATCATCATTCGGAATCCTACCGTGAAAATTCACTCGACAAAAACCAAGAATGGACCAAGGCAACTGAGAAAGGAGTCGACGTCCTCACCTCAACTAATTGTACCAGAATGAGATATACTCGTAGCACAAAGAATGGGTCGGAAGTGTTCCCAACTCTTTCCCCACTCAAACCCTGATCCATTCGTGGGCTAATGATGAAGCTATGTACCTAGGGTAGGGTCATGGATCTGTCCAGCATACCCTCCCCAAGGACATCTCTACAAAGAATCAGAAGCAGTCGAAGAGAAAACATCATCCACTCGACCATGAAGATGTGCCTTCGACTGCCTTGAAGACACTCGACCACCTTGAAGACACTCGACCACCTTGAAGATGAGAAGCCCTCCACTCTGCAACGGTCGTGACTTAAACCATAGCTTTATGGGCATTTATAACACTTTATTGTAGACGTTACCAGTAACGCCTCACCTTTATGAACATTGAACCCTGTGTAACGGAGGGGAGTTGGGGTCCTGGCGCACTCTATATAAGCCACCCCCCTCCTCTGGGACAAGGGTTCACACTTTTGTAAACTCACACACACACATATAATCTAGTCGACCGCCTCAGGGCACCGAGATGTAAGGCTGTTACTTCCTCCGAGAAGGGCCTGAACTCGTAAAACTCGTGTGTACAACTACTCCATAGCTAGGATCTTGCCTCCTCATACCTACCCCTCATTCTACTGTCAGTCTTAGATCCACGACAGCGGCGCGACGGACTCATCCCTCGCGTTAGCGGCATGCCTCCGGCCCTTTCTCTTGGCCGACTCCCTTGCCCGATGTTCGGCACGAGGCTTGCCATTCCCGGAGGGGGCGACGGCGCCGGACGAGGCGAGGGAGGTGAGGCCGACGGCGGCGTCGAGGTCGAGGTCGATGGCGTCCTCCATGGCTGGTCGGGGCACGGGGGCGCGCGCGGACGGGAGTGTTTTTGGGAAAAATGGAAGGAAATGGTGGTGGCCCGGTGAGAGGAGTAGGCGCGCGCGCATCCGTCTCGTGTCCGCGCCGACGCAAACCCGGCTCAAAATTGGGCCAGGAATGGATCACCCGTGGACGAAAAATGGACGCGCGTCCGTTTAGGTCGGCGCGTTGGGCCGTCACTTTTGTCTGCGCCGACCCAAATGGACGCGAGCGGACGAAATGGGTCGTCCCATTGGAATTGCTCTTAGCAATCCCTTTGGTGTTGCCTTGAAACTGGACCTATAGCGACACCAGTGAAGTTGCCCAACGACGGCTTTGAAGCGTTGACGATGTTGCCGAGGCGAATACGGCTTAAGGGCATGCCCAACGCGTAGCCCCAATGCCGCTGCCCCATGAGCCAACTAGGCTCGGATGCCATCATGGCATTAAAGGTGTAGCTTGCAGAGCATAGGTGATTCCTGCAGAGGAGACGGGTTCTTCGAGCGGAAAAGTGAGAAAAGAGGAAAAGGCAGAGAGAGAGGAAAAAGGAAGAGAGGTTGGCTTCTCTACGCCCAGCGCACGACGGCAGCTCAAACACATCAAGCACAAGCTCAAGATCGCTACCATGGCAAGCACTGTGTGCTTGGAAATGGGCCATGGCCGGCGGCGGCAGCGCTGGCTCGGCGGCGCAGCCATGGCAGTCACAGCGAGCTCGAAAACAGGGCCATCGCCGGTGGCGCTACCTTGATGTTGTGGCTGGTGCCGCTCTTTCGGCAATCACTGATGAATCCCCTTCCTATTCCCCATTATTTTTCAGGGGGTATCCCCATTGATTTGGGTTGATTTGGGGGAAGAAACCAGGGGAAGAAACCAGGGGAAGAAGATAGAGAGAATTCCTTATTTGACACTCTCTTAAAATTGTGTTCCTTATTTGACACTGGAGAAAATTTTCTTCCCTATATGATCTCTAGTCTTAATTTTTCCCCCTATATGACACTCTAGTGCATTTTGTACACGTGAAAAGACCATTTTACCCATATGTGTAATGTGACCACAAATATGTACAAGATAATAGTTGTTCCAAAAAAATCAGTCGAGTTATCCATATGTGACATCGGATATGCTGGTATTGTCATGCCAGTCGATTTGCTACTGTTCCGGTTAGATTTTATACCTGCAGTAGCATATCCGTGGAAATGATCCATGCTACATTTTGTTAAATATGGGAGCACGCCAGCATGCATCACCATGCAACTGTGCAACACGAGGAGCACCGTACGTACGTAGGTGCGTACGTGGTACGTGCAAGGTCACGTAAACATTTGACCTCAAGAAAGCATGTGGTTTGGTTTGACCCCCTGCACTTTCGAAGAGTCTGTTGAATTAGGTCGGCCGGTAAAAAATCAGGTCAAGTCTACTACGTTTAGGAATTTTTCCCTGGATGAGCGGCGGGGTGGGCGGACAGAGTCAGCCGGCCGGACAACAAACGCAACACGGCCGGAGCCCGGAGTGGCCACCTCGCCCACGCACACCTACTCGTGGACTTGGTCTCCGCCTTGGTTTCTTCCTCTTTTCTCCAATGCTAAGAGCGTCAATGATCAATGTCGATCGACGTCGCACTTACAAACCATACTACATGAAACTAGACCCACAGTTGAATACGTTCTAAATACATTGGATGCATACGCTCACGCTCAGAAATACAGAATACACACGCATCCCAAAAAGAAGATAACATGTTCAGCTGTGCTCACTCTCAGAAACGAATTTTCCACTAGTTAGCTTCACATGCTTCGCATGTTCCCACACATGTAAACAGTAAACTGTGAGACTTACCGTGTAGTATGTGCGCTTGGTTGAATTATTCTAGGCCAACCTGCAAAAACTCTCCTCTTCTCTACTACATTTCGCTTCCAGTCCATTAATGGTAGCCTCACGCAAGGTAACGGCACTGGCCGTGGACACGGTTCCATCGAACTGTTTGCCACGCATGACTATTCGTGTCCATGGGCTAATGGCAAGAAGGGGTGTGTGGAAGGGTCTAGTGCCTTTTCTAGGCATGGAAAGGGCAAAGTGCTACTGGTAATTCATGGATATTTGTAGAACGATGTAGAGAAATGTGATGTCGGGTGTTTCTACTGTAGCTGCGAATCCCTGCATCCTTGGCCATTGGATGAGTCCAATCAACGGTAAAAATTGCATTCTGTTGTTTGGATTCAGACTTTCAAAACTGCTACACTATGTAGTAGTATAGATAATTAGGCTCAATGCTGCATATTTCTGGTCACATTATGTACAGGGGTAAAAAGGTCTTTTCATGTGTACAAAATGAACTAGAGTGTCACATAGGGAAAGAAATTAAGACTATAGGTCATATAGGGAAGAATTTTTTTTCAGTGTCAAATAAGGAACATGATTTTGAGGGAGTGTCAAATAAGGAATTCTCTTAAGAAGATAAGGAGGAGATAGATGGATCGGGAAGTATGAGAGAGGGAGAGTGTGGGCCCTAGTGAATGGTGGCCTCAGGTTTGTGCGTTGAGTGATAAAAATCAAAACTAACTCCCCATGTCTTTTGCGCCTACGTGTACGCACGGGGCAGCACCAACGTGTTGCCCCCATTGCACATGCCCTAATTCAACGGTCGCCGAAGGATAAATCCTACGACGAGCGATCCATCTGATCTTTGCAAAAGATCAGTCAAATGACCGGTAGCGCTGGCCATATATTGATCGTTTCAAAAGATCGGTCAAATGACGGGTGGTGACGTGAGTCTGTACTACATTTTGCACGGAGCGTTTAGAAAATGGCACTGCTGTACTTTGCACGGAGTCTACGGATGAGCAAATTTGCTTATTTTTTCTGTTCTGAAATCAGAAAATCCGGCACTACTACCTATTTTTTACCATGACGCGGTTTATTGCCGTTACGGCCGATACAATGTGACCACCTATGCGTTCTAGAAGAAGTAGCCAGACCAAGCGGATAGCAAATGCACTGACGAGAAAAGTGGAAGTGCGATCTGCAATTCTTCAGGGATCGTAGCATCCTAGGATTAGGATGTTTGGCGGACAACCTCTCCCAAAGACACGTAGTGCAAACGTTGAGGTCAGTAGCTAACCTGCCAAAAGGCAAAAGCCATCTTGTTATCTCCTTGTCACCTAGTGGCTTAATCATAAGGCCAACGGAGCAGTACCACGAAGCACTTTTAACCATCCACGTTTAACTCCAATAATGTCAGCAGAAAGTGACAGTAATACGGAGTACGTTGGTGCGCACGCGCGCGGGCGGTAATTTCTGCGATGCAGGTCCGTCAAACTGGGCGGCCGGCCGGCGGTCTCGCGATGCCCGGGGCACCTCCGCTGCCGTACGGGCAAGCGAGTGACCAAAAACAATGCGCACATCCTGCTACTCCACTCCACGGAGGTGAAAGATTAATTCGAACTTTTGTCCATGCTTGGCCACGGACACCACTAGATAAGGAGACATGAGTTGCTTGCGTCGCCATCGCGGAAGAACTTCCGCCGTGATCGCCGTCGTAGTACGTCGGACATCTCGAGCACTGTGCGCGACGACGTACCACGTATGCATGCGTGTGTTGGTGCTAGCGCACGCCAAACGCCTAGCCACATGCCTGGGTTGGGCTAACCTAATTTTAACCTCGCTAATTCAGCACTGCAGGTTTGGAAACTAGCGAATTGTTTGTGCTTAACAACACACTAAAGCAACACATACCCAACGAAAAGAAGCGACTGTCTCTCTCTCGATCGAGATCTCGAAACGAAAGAAGCGGCATGGAACTAAACACAACGAGAAAACACGCGCAGACGCCAGAATAAACGAGTCGATCTAGCAAAATAAGTGTCGTGTCGGAGGGAGTAGTAGAAAAGTAGAAGAACACACTCAAAAATATCAAAAACCAAAACAAAAGGTTATTGGAAAAAGATACAAGAAATATCGCTTGCCCAACCACACTATTTTACCTGGCTCATGACTCCAGGCCCTGTGCGAAACCCTGACACTTTAAACCAATGAGCCCCAAATAGGAGGGATTCACCTCGCCACCACCCACAAGGATCATGAGGTTAGAGAACATGCTCAGCTCCCTAAATGTCGTTGGCCTTAACGTCCCTTCTATCCGACTCAAAACATCAAGCTACAAGCGATACATAGCACCTGCCAACGGGTGATTCACCTGTGTAGAATATGTCAATTGTACGATGTATTGCTCTTCGTGCATAGGCACGTATATATGATGTACAACAGTGGGCCACGGACCTCAACTATACAAAGGAATAGAGGGCAGGCCCAATGCACAATATGCACATAACACATATACTCAACACCCCCCGCAGTCGAAGCGACACCGCGGCTGACGCAAAGGCTGGACCGGAACTCCTCAAATAACGTCGTAGGCAAGCCCTTGGTCATGATATCGGCAGATTGTTGGAAAGTAGAAACGTGTAAAACGCGAATATGGCCAAGGGCCACCTGTTCCCGAGCAAAATGAATATCCAACTCAATATGCTTGGTCCGTTGATGATGCACCGGGTTAGCGGAGAGATAGATCGTTGAGACGTTGTCGCAGTAGACCACCGTGACACGGTCAACAGGACAAGAGAGCTCCTGAGGCAGCTGGCGAAGCCACGAACACTCGGCGACTGCGTTGGCCACCGCACGATACTCAACCTCAGCACTGGAACGAGAGACCGTAGGCTGCCGCTTGGACGACCACGAGATAAGTGAGGGTCCAAGGTAGACACAATAGCCCGAAGTGGAGCGACGAGTGTCAGGGCAGCCCGCCCAGTCTGCATCGGAGTAGGCGATGAGGGCGGTGTCGGCGGAGGCGTGAAGCGTGACGCCAAGATCCATAGTGCCACAGATATAGCGGAGAATCCGCTTGATGGCAGCCCAGTGAACGTCTCGAGGAGCATGCATATGAAGACACACCTGCTGCACGGCATACTGGATCTCCGGTCGAGTCAGAGTGAGGTACTGGAGAGCACCAACGATAGACGGATAGAAAGCAGCATCCGAAGCAGGAGAACCATCTGTGGCAGAAAGCTTGGCCTTCGTATCAACAGGCGTAGCGGCGGGTGAAAGAACATGCGGTGCCCCATGTTTGGTTTTGGTAATTAATGACAATCTCTATGGACTAATGGTTGCCTTGAGTTATATTTGAAAGTTTTTGTCCATAGGCTTTTCTTGGAGTACATGTGTTGGTTTCAAGGAGAGTTTGTGTCGACCAAGGTGCTATTCAAGGAATTACCTAAAGATGGGTCTTGTGAGAGGTTGATCAAGACTAAGTCAAAGAGTGAATCAAGTTGACCAACCCACAAAGCGTAGAAGATGTACCGAGAGGGATCAAGTGTTCCCATGGTATGGTAAGCATTGTCAATTACGCTTCGTGTACTAACCCATGGTCTTCATGAGGGTTCTTTGTGGGGTTAGGTTGCGGTGTGCAAGTTCAAGTGGAGCATCACGAAGAGATCAAATGCTTGAAGCTTGCCGACCTTTGTGGTGACAATGGACTTGTGAAGATGTGCGGAAGAGTGGCTCACCCATAATGGAGTATGGGGGAGCAATCAACTAGTCTTCATCAAGTCAACCCAATCAAGAAAGATGGTCCAACTTGAGGGAGTCAAGATTGTTTTCATCTAGCTCAAGTGGACCATGTGCAAGGCAAAGGTTTGCCCTTGATAGGTTTTCTATTTTACCGGTCTCATGATGGTAGTTGGGAGACTGGGTTATAGAATCGATTGCCGTACTATCAAGGGGGGCTCTCGATGAGTAGCTTGATCGTATCGTTCGCTGAGAGCTCAAACCATTGCATCATTGCATCATCTTTCTTGGTTCTTGTTTGGTTCTCTTTGAGAGTCTTAGAGCTTTTGGTCATCTTGATGACAAGCTTGATTTCATCGAAAATGGAGTTCGCTTGCATACTCTATGATGTTTTCGTTGTTGGAGGTTTTGCCGGTTCTTCTCGGTTGGAGGTTTCACTCCTCTATTTGTTGGCATACCTCCTCTGCCTCTGTCGTTGTTTTGATGCTACTCGTCGTCTTGTTTCCAACAAGCTTGAGTTTGCTCAATTCGGAGCTCATATGCAGAAGTTATGGCAGTTCTTGTTCTCTTGAGTGTGGTTTTGTCAGGGTCCGCGTTGGAAAGGTTTGGGTGGATTCATCACGTACACGTCTCCTTCTTTTCCCCTCCTTATTCCTTGGAGCTTCCTCCGTTTTCTTGCCTCCCTTGTGTGGCTGCCGTTGTTGGTTGCGGTAGTACTGCTCCCAGGAAAGCGGTAGTACCGTAGGCATCAGCGGTAGTATCGTGCAGTGGCACGGTAGTACCGCAGGTGCCCACGGTAGTACCGCTCCCCTGGAGCCGCACTACCGCTGCCCACCAGGCTAGTGCCGCCCCTTTGCGGTAGTAGGAGCGGATGTAATTTTTTACATCCGCACCTACCGTGGTAGTACCGCTTTCGCCGTGCGGTAGTACCGCGCTATGCGGCCAGGCAGTAGTACCGCCCCTCGGCAGTACTACTGTGTCGGGTTTTTGCTACTTCCGTTTCTTTGCGGAAGTAGGCACGAAAGTTTCCCTTTTTCCCCTGGCTGGGACTTTTGCCTCGCGGTAGTACCGCATGGGGGGCGCGGTAGTATCGCGCGTGCGGAAGTTCCGCCCCCAGCTCATGTGCGTCTGTTTATCGGTTCTGTGCTGGGGTTGCGGCAGTACCGTGGGTCGGTACGGTAGTACCGCACAGCTGTGCGGTAGTACTGCTTGGATGCAAGCAGTAGTACCGCGCGGCCTTGCGGTAGTACCGCTGGCCAGGCGCGATAGTACCGCTGGCCACGGGCTGGTTGGTGGGTAACGGTTGGATTTTTCCCCACCTATAAAAAGGGGTCTTCTTCCCCAATGAACCTTATCTTTTGAGCTTGTGTTCTTCCCCCATTGTTGACCTTCTTCGAGCTTGCTAACTCTCAATCCCTCCATGGATTCTTGCTAGTTTTTGAGGGAAAAGAGAGAGGAGATCTAGATCCACATTTTCACCAATCACTTTCTCCTCTATGTGAGGGAAACCCCTTGGATCTAGATCTTGGAGTTCTTGGTGTTCTCTTTCTTGTTCTTCCTCTCATTTTTCTCCCTAGCATTAGTTGCTTCGGTGGGATTTGAGAGAGAAGGACTTGGGCACTCCGTGTGCCCTTGCCATTGCATTTGGTGCATCGGTTTGAGTTCTCCACGTGATACGTGGAAGTTACAAGTTGAGAAGCTTATTACTCTTGGGTGCTTGATACCCTTGAGCTTGTTCCTCTTGGGTGCTTGGGCGCCCTAGACGGTTGTTGGTGTTCGGAGCTCAATCATTATGGTGCAAAGCTCCGGGCAAGAGTCGGGGTCTCCAATTAGGTTGTGGAGATCGCCCCGAGCAATTTGACGGGTACCGGTGACCGCCCCCAAGGGTTGCCAAAGTGTACGGGTTCGGTGACCGCCCCCAAGGGTTGCCATTTGTACGGGTTCGGTGACCGCCCTCAAGGGTCCCTTAGTGGAATCACGGCATCTTGCATTGTGCGAGAGCGTGAGGAGATTACGGTGGCCCTAGTGGCTTCTTGGGGAGAATTGTGCCTCCGCACCGCTCCATACGGAGATTAGCATCCGCAAGGGTGTGAACTTCGGGATACATCATCGTCTCCTCGTGCCTCGGTTATCTCTTACCCGAGCCATTTACTTAAGCACTTTACTTTGTGATAGCCATATTGTTTCTTGTCATATATCTTGCAATCACATAGTTGCTTACCTTTCTTAGCATAAGTTGTTGGTGCACATAGGTGAGCCTAGTTGTTTAGGTTTTGTGCTTGGCAAATTAGGTTTATTCCGCATTTGTTCAAGCCTAAACCGTAATTATTTTAAAACGCCTATTCACCCCCCCCCCCCTCTAGGCGACATCCACGATCTTTCAGCGGGCTTGCAGTTAAGCATGCTGACGCGCTCCAGGAGCTCGTGAGCGTACTTCCGCTGATGAAGGAAGACGCCATCCGGACGGTGCACCACCTCGACACCGAGGAAGTAGTGCAAAGAATCCAAGTCCTTGATGGCGAACTCAGCACGAAGACGAGCCGTGAGCTGACTGAGGAGACTAGCCGTACATGCCATCAGGATGATGTCGTCGACATAGAGCAGCAAGTAGGCCATGTCAGAGCCCTGATGATAAACGAAGAGCGAGGCGTCCGAGCGGGTAGAGCGGAACCCAAGCTGGTGGAGAAACACTGTGATGCGCTGGTACCAAGCACGCGGAGCCTGCTTGAGTCCATACAAGGACCGCGAAAGCAGGCACACGTGGTCGGGAAGCGCCGGGTCAACAAACCCGGTGGGCTGCTGGCAGAAGACCTGCTCCTCGAGGTGACCATGGAGGAAGGTGTTGGAGACGTCCATCTGGTGCATCGGCCAAGCAGAGGAGACCACAAGGTGGAGAACCGTGCGTATCGTGCCGGGCTTGACGACCGAAGCGAAGGTGTCAGTGAAGTCGATGCCAGCACGCTGTCGGAAGCCATGGACGACCCAACGCGCTTTGTAGCGATCAAGCGTACCATCCAGACGGAGCTTGTGTTTAAAGACCCACTTCCCGGTAATCACGTTGGCGTGCCGGGGATGGGGAACAAGCTGCCACGTCCGGTTGCACAACAGGGCGTCAAACTCCTCTTGCATCGCAGCCATTCAGAACAGGTCACGAAGAGCGACTCGAACGGAGGACGGCAACGTCGACGGCTCAGAGGTGGACGCCGCATGGACGTAGTCAGCCGAGGCATAGCGCGAGCTCGATCGAAAAACGCCCATACGGGTGCGGGTGACC
>NC_041386.1:174314270-174318517 GCF_002162155.2 Triticum dicoccoides | reverse complement strand
GCACCGAGGGGGGCGCGTGCACCGGGGGCGCCAAGGGGGCCATAGGCACCGAGGCCGCGGGCGCCAAAGTCGGAGGCGCCGGGGGCGCCAGCGCCGCGACTGTAGGAGGCGCCGCATGCGAGAGGCACGCCTCAAAGCTAGGGCGGGCGAAGAGAGGCGCGCGAGCGCCTTGGGAGAGGCGTCGAGGAGTCCGCGTCACCGGTGGCGGGAGGAACAGCCGGGGTACCTGGTGAAACGGAAACACATGCTCATCAAAGTAAACGTGTCGGGAAGTGAACACACGGTGAGAGACTGGATCGTAGTATTGATATCCCTTAGAGTTGGAGGGGTAGCCGATGAAGATGCAAGCGACAGAACGAGGTGTGAGTTCGTGAGGAGCGGAGTCGGCAATACTAGGATAGCAAAGGCAACCAAAAATACGCAAGCCATCATAAGATGGGGACGTACCGAAGAGAAGATGGTGAGGTGCATAGTTCCACCGTGGGCGGCAAGGGCGGAGGTTAAGGAGAAGAGAAGCAGTGGCGAGTGCTCCGGCCAGAAACGAGGCGGCACATTAGCACTCTGAACGCAGTCGTTCAGAGTGCGAAGGACGCGTTCGGCTCAACCGTTCTGCTGGAAAGTATACGGGCATATGAGACGAAAAACGGTGCCGTGGTGCGACTGAAAAGTGCGGAAAGTAAGGTTGTTGAACTCTTTTTCATTGTCAGTCTGATGAGTAAGGATGGAACACCCAAACTGCATGCTGACATACGAGTAAAAGGCCGTCAAAATGGAGAGTGCATCCGACTTTCTGCGCAAAGGAAAAGTCTACACATAATAAGAATAATCATTAAGGATAATCAGATAATATAAATAGCCCGAATTACTAGGAACTAGAGAGGTCCACACATCGCTATGAATCAACTGAAAAGGAAAAGAAGCTATGGTGGTGGAGTTATTGAACGGGAGACGAACATGTTTGCCAACACGATAGGCATGACAGGTGTGATCCTCAATCTTATAACAACTGAAACTGAAACTGAAACTTTTAAGAATATGATAAAGTGTGACGGGGTTGGGGTGACCCAAGCGAGCGTGTCAGAGATCAACTCCAGCGGAGAGAGCGACCGGTGCGGTGGTGGTGGATGAGGGCGAATGCACCGGATAGAGCTTGTCGGGGCTGTCACATTGGTGAAGTACCATCCTGCTTCGAGCGTCCTTAACACAAAAACCAAACTCTTCAAATTCAACAGTGACATGATTTTCACGAGTAAAACAACGAACGGAGATAAGATTCTTAATAAGATGAGGAGATACAAGTATGTTTGACAAAGCTAAAGGCGTAGAAGTAGAAGGAAAAGAAGTGTGCCCAACATGTGTGATAGGAAGTGTGGAACGGTCGCCGACAACGATGCGACGGTCGGTAGAGACAGGAGTGAACGAGACAAGTTACCAGGATGAACAAACATGTGAGCCGTAGCATCGGTGTCCATGTACCAATCACCACCTCCAATGTAGTTGTTCGGCGTAGGAGCGGCATGCAGCCCGGTGAGGAGCACCGGGTACCAGGACGCCGACAACAGGGCCGACGAGGGAGACGGAAACGCTATGAGGAAGCCGTAGCCGCCGCTCAGCTATGGCGGTGAATACTCTCCATACAGTTACGGTGCCGGGTAGGCCGGATAGCCCGCCGGGAAAACCTGCTGAGCGCCGTCAGGCTGCTGCCCAGCGGGCGAGTGCTGGCCCGCTAAGGACCCTCACCAGTACCCGGGAGACTCGTACACGGACGGAGCCCCATACGCAGGCGAAGACCCGGACGTGAATGCGGGAGGAACCTCGCACGTAGGAATCCCGTACGTGAGAACGGATGCGTCGTAGGTGGCGGCCACCACGTACGGCGACGGGGCCGCGCCGGTGACGGGACGACAGAGGCGGCGACAAACGGGCAGGCTGATGTCATCGCGTGGCTCGGGTGGATCGTGCGGCGGCAACAACAGCTCGGCACACGTGGTGGCTAGCGAGGCAGGGCGATGCGATGCGGTGCAGCTAGCGAGGCGAGGCGAAGCGAACTGCGATGCGAAGCAAGCAGACTAGCGAGGCGATGCGATCGACAGCGTGCGACAAGACAGAGGAAATAGCACCTGCTAGCAGTGGCGTAGCTTGAAAAAAGAAGTTGGGCGGGCCAGAGAGCACAATATTTTCCAAATTCTAAAGCATGTATTACTAATTCAATAGATATAGTCACCACACCTTCTGTTCACGAATATACTTCCTCAGACTAAAATAAGCCATAACATTTGAGATAGTACACGCGCTACAATATCCAGTTTTGGATACTTTCTGAAAGGTGAACTTTTTTTTCAAAACCAATGAACTTTTTTCAAATTTGATGGACTTTTTTTAAAATTGATGAATTTTTTTTCAAACCAATGAACGTTTTTTCAAAATCGATGAACTTTTTTCAAATTCGATGAACTTTTTTCACAATCGATGAACTTCTTTTGAATTCGTGAACTTTTTTTCTTTTTCAATTTGGTGATTTTTTTTGCATGCTCGTGAACTTTTTCTGTAATAGGTGAACATGTTTTAAAATAATTAGAAAATATAAACGGTACAGTGTGATGTGCAAGAAATTTCGCGTCTATGTTTATATTCTTTAAACATTTCGCGCAGCAACCATTCATAAGCAGTTAACTCGTCTGGTGGTTAGCCTCTCCGTGTGGAAGAACGACGGCGCGACATCGAATCTCACTCGGGATGTATTTTTTGGCATTCTTTTTGCGCGTTGCGCCATGCGCGATCGTGAGCCGGCCCACCGAGCGGCTGCTCGCAAAATAGGAGGTCCCGGCTCGCGGTGAGGCTGCAAGGCGCCCAGCTCTACCGGTGTGGGCTGGCCGGCTGGGTATAGTGCCATATAAACTCTTTTTTTTTCTCTAGTCATGGGCGGGCCATAGCCCACTCGGCCTTGCGGAAGCTCCGCCAGTGCCTGCTAGCTTCCTCATATGCACGTAGCAAGACAAAAAAAATCTGATTTGGAGAAGATGCCTTCAAGTGATGTAGTACTAGGAGTTGCTGTTGTAGGACTAGTACCGATCGCTATGACAGATTGGCGGCTGGAGTTGCTCACGTAGGGAGAGGAAGGAGCAGCGGCCGGCGCGGGAGGCGCGCGAGCGGCGACGGCGGCGGAAGAAGGAAGAAGCAGCAGCCGGCGCGGGAGGCGCGCAAGCAGCAACGGCTGGGTGACGACGGCGGCGGCGGCGCGGAGGAGACGCACGGCGGCGGCGGAAGGTTAGGGTTAGAACCCGGAAACTGATACCATGTAGAATATGTGAATTGCACCATATATTATTCTTCGTGCATAGGCACGTATATATGATATACAAAAGTGAGCCACGGACCTCAACTATATAAAGAGGGCGAGCCCAATACACAATATGCACATAACACATATACTCAACAACTTGTGCTGGCCTAGTTGTGGATTTCGAGCGATTTTTTGAGTTGGTTTCTACAAGCAGTTTTCTACCAGTTTTACATGACTTGGTTTTGTTCGGTCTTTTCTTATTTTCTCATTTTATTGTTATTTTCTAACAAAGGAAAATTAGAGAAATGTTCACATTTGTCACTGAAATTTAAAGAAAGTGCTTAGTCATTTTAAATGATGTATTTAAAATTATTCATCCTTCATTTCAAAATGTTCAACATTATTTGAGAAATATTTATAGTTTTTATTTTAAAAGATTCAACATGTATCAAAAAGTCAGACATGCATTCAAAAAATGTTTACATGTACTTCATAATGCTCAATGTGTGTTTAGATATTTTTTTGACATGTATCGAAAAATAAAAACATATGAAACAAAAAGGAAAACAACAAAAAAGAAAGAAGAAGACAAAGAAAAAGGAAAAAACAAAGATTTTTTTAGAAAACCAGACGCCTATGCTATTATGGAAAACCAAATCCCGTGAAAAAGGACCAAACCCAGATCCAAAAACAATTGAACGATTAGTAAACAAAGTATTTCAAAAACCACAAGCAACAGTGGGCTGGCTCAGTTTAGCTTGCTCCTCAGGGGATATATATTGCACTAAGAGATGTGCATGTGCTTTGCATCGGGATAAACATGTCCCTAGCAACGTTGTTCACCTCCTCACTACGAACATGATTAATCCCATGGCAATTATCTTGATCATCACACTCTACCAAGCTACCTTCACGACCTTCTCCCTGCACCGCCTTGTATTTTTATGGGATCGTACTCATAGTG